>NW_009614629.1:3497-3723 GCF_000690535.1 Cariama cristata | reverse complement strand
ATGAGCCTCCCGCTGTCTCCCCGCTCCTCATCCCACCGGCACCGCTCCCGGTGCTGCCGCTCACCAGGACAACACCGGGATGCCCAGCATCCTTCCACCCTGCCCTGAAAAAATTGCTCCTACTCCTTTCTTTTTTATTCCTGTTTTTTTCTCACACTTAAAAAGCAGAATTACAGCCAGGCCGTGTCCTCCCAGGATGACTCACCCCAGCCGAGAAGTCAAAGAA
>NW_009614629.1:0-3424 GCF_000690535.1 Cariama cristata | reverse complement strand
TCCTCCTCCTCCTCTTCCTCCCCATCCTGGAGGCAGTTGTGCTGCTGGTTTTCTCTATGGGAGCATCCCTGAACAAATCAAGGCTCCTCTGTGTGCGGGGAGCCTGGGAAAAACCACGACCGAGGGAAAAGCAAACATCTCCAGCCCCAGGACTGCGAATAAACATGGGAGTATTATTAGTAACCGAAGCGGAGCTGAATCAGAGCTGCTGATTTATGCTCTTATTTCCTTTCAAGAAGTTACGCTTCAGAAAGCGCCTTGGACTTTTCTTACCCGTGGGAGAACAGCGAGCGACTGGGCCGGGAGGGGATGCAGCCCCAGAAGTGATGCTGTATGGCGTCAGCCTGGCTCGGGCACGGCCCCTCTTCTGCGGCACAGGTCCTCGTGTTCCCCCGGGACGGGGAGGGTGCTTTCCCCAGGACACAGGGCCTGGTGATCCCAGGGATGGGGAGACTGGTACCAGGGTTGGAGGTGACTGGTACCCAGGGTTGGAGGTGACTGGTACCCAGGGGTGGAGGTGACTGGTATCAGTGGTAGAGACAACTGGTGCTCAGGGATGGATTGAGTACTGTGTCCAGTTCTGGGCTCTCCAGCTCAAAACAGACAAGGAGAGAGTCCAGCGAAGGGCAACGAAGATGGTGAGGGGACTGGAGCACTTCCCTGATGGGGAAAGGCTGAGGGCACTGGGTCTGTTCAGCCTGGAGAAGAGAAGACTGAGAGGGGATCTCATCAACGCTTATCAATACCTTAAGGGGGGGTGTCGAGAGGATGGGGTCAGACTCTTCTCAGTGGTGCCCAGTTACAGGTTAAGGGGCAACGGGCACAAACAAACTCAGGCAGTCCCACCTGAACATGAGGAAGAACTTCTGTACTTTGAGGGTGGCAGAGCACTGGGACAGGCTGCCCAGAGAGGCTGTGGGGTCTCCTCTGGAGACATTCAAAATCCACCTGGACACGATCCTGTGCAACTGCTGTAGGTGACCCCGCTTTGGCAGGGGGCTGGACTGGGGGATCTCCAGAGGGCCCTGCCAACCCCCACCCGTCTGGGATTCTGTGGTTCTGTGACTGGTGCGCAGGGATGGAGGTGGCTGGTACCAGGGGTGGAGGTGACTGGTACCCAGGGACGGGGTGACATGCCCTTGAAAGGAGGTGACTGGTACCCAGGGAATGGGAGGAACTGGTACCATGGATGCGGAGACTGGTACCCAGGTGTGGTGGTGGTTGGTACCAGGGATGGCAATGGCTGGTACCCAGGGATGGGGTGAGTGGTGCCCAGCGATGGAGGTGATTGATACCCAGGGATGGAAGTGATTGGTACCCAGGGACAGAGTGACGTGCCCAGGGATGCGCTGACTGGTGCTTAGGGATGGAGAGGACTAGTACCAGGGATGGGGTGGCTTGTACCAAGGATGGGGGTTACTGGTGCCCAGGGATGGAGGTGACTGGTACCAGGGGTTGAGATGACATATTCAGGGATGGCAGTGACTGATACCCAGGGATAGAGGTGCCTGGTGCCAGGGGTGGAGGTGATTGGTACCAGGGATGAAGGTGATTGGTATCCAAGGATGCCAGGGGCCGGTACCTGGGGCTGGCAGGGGCTGGTACCCAGCAAAGCAAAGCCTTCCCCTGTCTGGTGGCTGCTGTCCCTCCAACTGTGGGACATGGGGCTGAGCATCCTTTAGCCTGAGGTGAAGGTTGGATGGGTTCGCCCTGAAAGTCCTACAAAACCCAACCAAACCTCCTGCTTGACAACATCCCAGGAGGAGATAATGTGATTTTTTCCAAGTGATTTTCCTGCCAGAAACCAAGCGATTGAGGAAATACGGGATGGGATGTAATAGCATCATCCGATGATGATGGTGCCAGGCAGGGGCTTTTCCGGCTGCGCAAGCAAGTTTTACGTGTCGGGATGATGCCGTTTGCTGCGGAGGTGTTTGCTCATCACGTTGGGATGGATGGAAGCGGGTCCGGTTTTGTTTCCGAGCCTTTTTTTCCAAGGGTTTTGGTAGAAATAAACCCAAGGGTGCTTTAAAATTGTTAAGCTTGGGCTTTCACCATGCACTGCAGGCTCCCTGGGGCAGGGGACTGTCCCCATGGGCCAGTGGCTCCCACTATGTCCCAGCTCCCTCTAGTGGGATCTGCTCTGGGAAGAAGCATCCGGGGAAAGAAAAGGTGCAGAAATCCCAGTTACCCCCAGTTTCTTCCAAACTGGGATTGGGAGTCTCAAGGAGGTGCCGAGATTCAGGCTGCTCCTAGCACAACCCTACTACGAGGCCCTGGAGAATCCGCCTTCCCCCCAGCAGTGCGGAGCATCGGGAGCCAGCGATGGGGACAAGCTGTAATGGGGTGAAAACCAGCTTGTATTTATTTATTCTTAAAATCTTGGCACATTTTGGAGGGGTGGGAATAATTTTACGCGAAGCCGGGCTAGCTCCTCCTTCAGCAGCTGCAGGAAGGATGAGCTGGGAAGGCCCCGAGCAGCAAATCCCACTCCCAAAATGGTCCAGATTTTTCCTAAAGCTGGATTTTTTTGCCCCAAAGTGAGGTCTCAGGGTCAAAATCCCCGTTACCGCTCACTCAGCGTATGGCTGAGCCCAGGCACAACTCGTCACACCGCTGACCTTGGAGAAATGCTGCGTGTTATGGGTCCGGGAAGGGAATTTTGGGGTGAAATGGCATCTCTGGGGATACGGCGATCCCCCCTCCCATGGGATGTGATTTTAGCATCCCAGCTGGGTGGTGACATCATGTGTGACATCCTCCCACGCATCCCCGGCTTCAGCGACCCAGTTCCCACCAGCAGCAGGATTTTAAAGGGGGGGGATCCTTCCGGGGGGAGTGGCTGCAAGCGGCATCATTACATGCACCGATGGGTGTATGGTCTCAGCCTGGGCTCAAGGGCCAGAGGTTGCAGTGATGGCTGGGGTTCCTCATGGATGTACATCCCTGCTCTCCCTTTCCCCTAAAACCCCATTTTTCTTTAAAAAAGGAAATTTTTAGACTTTCCTCCACTGATGCCTCTTTGTTTGCAGGGGGTGGAGGCAGGACACAATTTGCCAGCTCCTTTTTTTAATAGTTTAAGATGTTTAAAATCCCTGGGGATGCTCAAGCTCCTCCTGCATCGCTATGCCCGGGCGGGGAAAAGCAAAATGATGGATTTGCATGCAGAGGCATATTAAAAAATAAAATCCAGCAAGCTAGGCCAGCTTGGATCCTTCTTCGGGAGGCCAAGTGGGGCTGTATTCCCAATGCTGGAGGGGAAAACTGGGGGAACCCCCCCTCTCCGAGCCCCCCATCCCAGGTTTGGGGTGCTGTTGAATCGCCCCCCAAATCTCCAGGGCTGGACCTGCTCCATCTTTGGGTTTTCAGGAGCATCCTTGTGATGCTGGCACAAGCCTTTGGGATGGGGGATGAGCCCCTTGGC
>NW_009614628.1:3054-4353 GCF_000690535.1 Cariama cristata | reverse complement strand
CCAGGGCTCCCCCCGCAATCTTACATCGCTGTTTCCAGCTTGCCCTACGGGCCACGGCCAAACCGTACGACCAACATCCACATCACGGTCAAACGAGACCTTCCCACCCCGGAGCGGAACAGTGGTACCAGCCGTGACGGTGGGCGCAGGAACTGGTTCAAGATCACCGTGAGTGGGGCAGGGGATGCAGGGGTGGGGGTCGGGGCCGGGCGCTTTTCCACGGCGCGGGGATGGGGATCGCGAGACGTCTCTCATGGCGGCGCGGGGACAGCGAGCGTGTGGTTATTGTCACCTCGTCCCTGTCTTATGAGGAACGGCTGAAGGAACTGGGGGTGTTTAGTTTGGAGAAAAGAACGCTGAGGGGAGACCTTATCACTCCTTACAACTACTTAAAAGGAGGTTGTAGCAAGGCGGGGGGTGAGATTTCTCATCCCAAGTGATGGGACAAAAGGAGACAGCGGAAAGTTGTGTCAGGGGAGGTTTAGATCGGATGTTAGGAAAAAATTTTTCACCCAAAGGGGTGTCAAGCACTGAAACAGGCTGCCGAGGGGAAGGGGTGAGTTACCATCCCTGGAGGAATTTAAAAGCTGTGTAGATGTGGCGCTGAGGGACATGGTTTAGTGGTGGGCTTGGCAGTGTGAACGGTTGGATTCGATGATTGTAAGGGTGTTTTCGAAGCTGAATGATTCTATAGTTTATTGTATTAATGATGGGATGGAATTTAACAAGTCACAATGCCAGATTCTGTACCCAGGACGGAGTAACGCCGGGTACAAGGATAAATTGGGAGAGGAGTGGCTGGAGAGCCGCCCTGCAGAAAGGGATCTGGGGGTGCTGGGGGGCGGCAGGCTCCTCGTGAGTGCACCCTGGGGGGCATCAAACACAGCACGTGCAGCCGGTCAAGAGAGGAGATTGTCCCGCTGTATTCAGCGTTGGTGTGGGCCCCAGAAGTTTAAAAAGAAAAGATTTTAAGGTGCTTGAATGTGTACTTGAATGCAGAGGAGGGTGAAGGGCTGAGGGGAATGTTCTGTGAGGAGCGGCTGAGCGCTCTGGGCTGGGCCGGTTTGGAGAGAAGGAGGGTGAGGGGCAACTGCATCGCTCGCTGTGCATTTCTGAGGAGGGGACGTGGAGAGGGAGGTGCTGAGCTCTTCTCCGTGGGATCTAGGGACGGGAATTGTTTAAAGCTGCACCAGGGAAGGTTTAGACTTGGTGTGAGGAAGAGATTTCTTTACCGAGAGGGTGGTTAAACTCTGGAACAGGCTTCCTGGGGAGGTGGCAGATGGCCCAAGCCTGTAGGAC
>NW_009614628.1:2506-2728 GCF_000690535.1 Cariama cristata | reverse complement strand
AGGGTGATGTGCAACCGCATCGCTCGCTGCGCATTTCTGAGGAGGGGACGTGGAGAGGGAGGTGCTGAGCTCTTCTCCGTGGGATCTAGGGACGGGAATTGTTTAAAGCTGCACCAGGGAAGGTTTAGACTTGGTGTGAGGAAGAGATTTCTTTACCGAGAGGGTGGTTAAACTCTGGAACAGGCTTCCTGGGGAGGTGGCAGATGCCCCAAGCCTGTCGGC
>NW_009614628.1:349-2017 GCF_000690535.1 Cariama cristata | reverse complement strand
ACAGTGCCCTTAATGACATGCGTTAACTTTTGGTCAGCTCTGAAGTGGACAGACGGTGGGACTACGTGGTCGTTGTAGCTTTTTGCCAACTAAATGATCTGATCTAGTCTAGGGTTTTTTTCTTTTTTCCTTTCTCCTTTCCCCTTTCGCCTTTTCTTTCTCCTTTCCTTTTTCCTTTCCCCTTTCTCCTTTTCTTTCCCCTTTCTCCTTTTCTTTCCCCTTTCTCCTTTTCTTTCCCCTTTCTCCTTTTCTTTCCCCTTTCTCCTTTCTCTTCCTTTTCTGGGTATAAGCAGAACGCAGCTGCATCCTGCCCAGCTGCAACACGCGTGGCCTGGCCAAGGCAGTGATGGTCCCTCCGTGACCAGTCAAGCCACGTGTCCTGTGCTGTTGCCAGCCCTGCCTGTGCTCTGCCTGCACCCTGACAGGGGGCAAAAATTGTCTCTTAGATCCCATACGGGAAGAAATACGACAAGTCGTGGCTGCTGAGCTCCATCCAGAACCTTTGCAGCGTCCCCTTCACTCCTGTCGAGGTGAGCAGGACCCAGGTTCCTGGGTTTTGTTTCACTTCACATTTTGGGGGAGGTCGGGGCAGGCTGGCAAGCTGGGACAGGGGCACGTGCCCCCCAAGAGGTCAGCCGTGCTCCAGCTCTGTGGTTGCTGCTGCCTGGACCTGAACCCTTCTCCTTTTCAGTTCCACTACGACCACAACCGGGCCCAGTTCTACGTGGAGGATGCCACCACTGCCAGCGCCCTCAAGCAGGTCTCCCGTAAAATCACCGACAGGGACAACTACAAGGTGTGCGGCTCCTCCTGCGCCTCCTTCCGCACTGTCGGGATGGACGGGCTGGGGGCTACTCCCTGTGGGAGCGATCTTATGACACAGCCGTTCCTCCCTGCCTTGCGTGGGTGCGTTTGCTGCCAGCATCCTCTGCCTCACGCTGTGCTCCGCTCTTTTTGTAGGTGGTGATAGTTATCAACGCATCAGCTCCTCCTCAGTCCTTGCAGAACGAGCTGAAACCGGAGGAGATTGAGCAACTGAAGGTGAGCAGGGCAGGCGGCTGCAGGCTCTGGGTGGAGGGAATGAGGCAGAGCCCGCTCGGTCTCATCCTTGTTGCGTTGTCCCAGCTCTGCATGAGTAAGAGGTATGATGGTTCTCAGCGAGCTTTGGACCTCAAGAGCCTCCGCGTCGACCCAGGTAAGTGCTGCTCACCACCCCGGGGATACGAGGGGCAGGAAGGGGCTGTGGTGGGCAGCACCTCACCCACCCTCCCCCCTCATTTCTACTTTCTCCCCCAGATTTGGTGTCACAGAGCATTGACGTGGTGCTGAACCAGCGGAGCTGCATGCTGGTCGTGCTGCGCATCATCGAAGACAACATCCCTGAGGTGAGAACGGGATGCCTCTCCCTGCTCCGGTGGCAGCACCCAGCCCCCCCAACCCCCTTGTCGGTATCCCCCCTTAACCCTTGTCTGTATCCCCCTCTAACCCCCCTCTCTGTTCCCCCGTAACCCCCTTTTCTGTCCCTGCAGCTGCAATCCCTGAACCTGAGCAGCAACAAGCTCTACCGCCTGGACGACCTGTCCGAGCTGGCACAGAAAGCCGCCGGCCTCAAGATCCTCGACCTCTCTCGCAATGAGGTGGGTGCCACCCTGAACCCCTCACCCCTTC
>NW_009614628.1:0-337 GCF_000690535.1 Cariama cristata | reverse complement strand
GTGCCCCCTCCTCAACCCCTCATGCCCTCTCCCCCTGCTGCAGCTGAAATCAGACCGGGAGCTTGACAAAGTGAAGGGGCTCAAACTAGAGGAGCTTTGGCTTGATGGAAATCCACTCTGCGACGCTTTCCGGGACCAGTCCACTTAGCCCTGGGGCGGCCCTAGGGGCCCGTGGGCCGCCCCTGCTCCACGGGGGGCAGCACGGCAGGACGAAGAAAGGCCGCCCTCCCCACACACACCCCCCCCGGTGCCTTCTGCTCGTCGGTGCCCAGATACCCCTGCCCACTCCCTCCCCTGCTCCCCAGGCTCCCACACAGCCCCTGGTTGTGGTTCAAGG
>NW_009614627.1:0-1155 GCF_000690535.1 Cariama cristata | reverse complement strand
CAATGTGTGTTTTCCCGTGTTTCTGCGGGCAGCAAGTGACACGGAACAGGCACACTTCTGTTCCCTGCAGGGAAACAGGCGGTATTATACCATTACTGGTCCATGTCTTTGAACATACTATAGACAAACTGCACTGTGAACTTTGTTAGTTGCCAACGATCAGCACTGTTGTTCTGATCACATACAGATAACACCAGCTTACAGATCTTCTTTTTTATGAGGTGCCCTATCTCGTGTTGTACCGACTACACCAAAGTCCTTGATAAAATATCAACTTCAAACTAGTCCAAATATTTGAGAACGGAACCATTTTTCCTCATGTAAAGATGGTCACAGAGACATATTTGGATGTCTTTTGGGCTTAACTTAGAGCTAAATTTTTCTCTTCACTGTTACAGTACAGTACAAAATAAGATTCAGTGACTCTGTAATCCAAAATTTTCCTGAGCATAGGAAAATTCACTGTGTGCCCGATCTTTTCTGTCTTGGGTTCTCTACTTGTAAATGGGAACAAGAAGCGAGATGGCTGGCCACAGTGTGAAAGGAGTGAGTGACCACAGTAACTCTGGCTTTTGAAGTCAGCCTAACTCCTGTGGACCTTATCTATGACTGGGGCAAGCCTGAAGAGCAATGTTGTTTGTGGCTAGCATCTGCCCCTGAGAGCACAGAAGGTAGACTGAGGAGAACCTCCCATCTTTTGGGGGCTGGAAGCCTGCATCTGCTGAGAGAAAAGGACAGGCTGTGGGAGTTATGTTTGGAAACTTTAGTCAGAGAAACACAGGTACTACAGAATGAGTAATAATTCCTTTTTCTTCACAGAAATGGTGATTTTAGCCACAGCTGACTGGCAAGCACTTAAGTGGATGGGAATAAAGATAGCGCATATAAACAGTATCAGATGTGTCACCTAAAAAGAAAAAAATGGAATACTGATCTCTCCAAACTGGCATCTGATCTAGTTCCACCGGTTCAATGTCCTCCTTCTATCTGACGTAGTTAAACAGTATCGGATCTCTCCAAACTGGCATCTGATCTAGTTCCACCGGTTCAATGTCAGCAAGAAATTGGCCAGAAGTCCTGCATCCCAGCTTCCTCACTGAACAACTTCTATCAGCGTAGCAATGGGGCATCCAGCTACACCAAGTCTCAGGACAC
>NW_009614626.1:0-467 GCF_000690535.1 Cariama cristata | reverse complement strand
CCAGCCTCTCAAAAACCCTTTATCTACAGATCATTGTTCAACTGCATCACAGACAGAATAATGAGATAGATGGTTCCTATTAAAAATGTATAGCTATATGCTCTCATTTCTCTGCATCTCTCACCTGTTGAGTCCTTGCTAAGGTCAGCAGTAAATGTAATGAGGCCTCTGTGAAGTGAAGGTTTTGTTTAACTCTCAGGCTGATCTCCAATGCGGCAAAGATAGTAGGAAGCACAGGGATTTTCCTAGTAATCTGTAGCCAGTAGTCTCCATCTTCATCAACTTCACAGAGCTCTTTAGCCAGATGCAGACCCAGAACACACACCTGCAGTGACAAGGAAAGGAGAACAAGGTATAGGCTTGACATGGGTACCAAGAAAATCTTGAAAGTATTTACTAACACAACCCAAAGTTCAATCATTCTCAGAATCATAAATGAAGGCACCTGGTATCCCTCACATTACACT
>NW_009614625.1:33152-36753 GCF_000690535.1 Cariama cristata | reverse complement strand
GATCTTTGAGGTCCTTTCCAACCATAATGGTTTTATGATTCATAGTGGCCTCTTCCAGTATTTTCACAGCCAGGTGGTTGTTACACCCATTCTGTTTTCCTGCAGTAATCAAATTGGCAATTGTTTGATTGCTGTATTTTTATAATGAAACAGATGTTTGACAATAATCTTTTGATGACCACTGCATGTTTTGAAAATCACAGTAAGTTTAAATATTCCTGGCATCACTAGACAGGAACAGAGACAAGATAAATGGTGGTGTGTTACACCTGTTGCATGTTTACTATCATTAGGTATGTTGAGGGGAATTTATACTCTGGCAGAGTATCTGACCTCTCTCTCCTGATTTATGGTCAGAGAACCTGATTCTCTATTGCTTTGGGCCTGGTCTAGTCATGTGGTAGGTGTAACATGGACATATAATGATGCCTGCTTGACTTGTACTGGTGTAAATTGCTACGTTTGGTGTCAGGCAGTGGAGGATCACATCTGAGAGTATCTGAGGTGATAAAGCATATTGGCAGTCTTACAGTGGCTTCATCATAGTTAATTAGTATTGTTTGATGGATTTTAAGAACTTGTTTGACTTACACTGACAGAAATTGGAGCCATGCTCTTTGTACACAAGGGCGTACATTGAAAGAAGAGGTTTAGATTGAGTACAATGAAGTGTTGATTCACCATGACAGCTGGAACAAGTTGCCTCAGAGTAGTTTTGCAGTTTCCATTGTTAGAGATTTTGAAGACTAGATAAAACACTGAGTATCCTCCTATTCTGACATCCTGACTGACCCTGCTCTGAGCAGGAGGTTGGACTCGAGACCTCCTGAAGCCCCTTCAAAGTTGAGTTATCCTATGAATCTGTAATTCCCAGTTTACCTAAAGTTTCTTAGAACTTGTAGAGGAAGGAAGTGAACTGAGGGTCTAAAATATAAAACAGCACCGTGTTATGCAGTTAATCCTATGTAAATGAATGCACGACTTAATGCATGTGTAGTGCACGTGGTGTCCCTCATCCATGCCACCTCCAGTATCCCATTAGATGGAAACAACACTGGACTGGCTGTATGGGAGCACCAGCCCTGTCAGTCTGTAGGGTGTAGGGCTGTACCCCTGCATCCTCTGAAGCACATGAGCTGGACTCTCCTCGTTAAGGTGTCATTAGATATTTCAGGCTTAGGCTTTCTGTAAATAATTCGTGTTAAATATATTTGTGTTTTATTCTTGCATGCTGGCTTTTGGATTAGATTTTTCTCATGTATTCCCCAAACAATCTCACACATTTGATATTTAAAAAGGAGAAATGTTAAGAATTCAGGAATGCAGACACCAAGATGAAATTACAATTTCTTTTGGAATGCCAACAAAAATGCTGGGAGACTGATGAGATTTCCTGTCATACCGGTCTGTAAAAACCTGTACACTGTTTTCTTGTTTTCCTTGGAAAGGCTCAGTATTTTAACTAATTAATTTTCCAATTCCTCACATGCCATTCTTTAGGCATTGCAGGGCAGGTGTCTATTGATGCCAATGGAGACAGATATGGGGATTTCTCTGTGATTGGAATGACGGACCCAGAGGCAGGCACTCAGGAGGTAAGGAAACAAACATCATTGCAATTGGCCACTGATGAATTAGCCAGTTTACATCTGTTTACTTGGTGGGCATCTGTTTATTTAATATACAAATTAAAATGGTATTGCTTAATCTTATCAACCTGGAGACCAAATCCTTTCTGTAAAATAGTTATCTTGAAGTAGTTATCCTAAGTTTTTTTTAAACTTTCTTAGCTTCTTCTCTTTAACAATACATCTTTCTTCACATGGTGCTAGAGTCTTTGAAATTTAAAGGGTGAAATCTCACAAACTAGATAAGCACTGATAGCATTTGGATATGAGAAATTATTGTTTAAAATGAACAAGGCCTTTTACTCATTGCTAAGAAGAAAGATTAATTTTATAGCAACAGGGATGCACAAGTTACCCTGATGTATAAACACAGTGAGTACAGGTATTTTAATCTTACCCTGTGATCAACCACAGGCAGGAGTGCAGATCTTCCCTCACCTTGTTTATCAGGCAGTAAGAGCTGAGTGCCTTCTTTTCAGTGTTTAGGAGACATTTTAATTGAACAGCTCCGTATGCACCAAGTGAGTTATTCCACTGGACATAGCAGGAGTGGAAGCAGCCAGACTGTGAAAAACAGTCTGAGAAATAGCACCAGCTGCACAAAGAATAGCATGACTGAGTTGAGTTTATTAATACATACATTGCCCTAACTCCAGCTGCAGTGTAAAGCTTCTGTTAGTTGCAAAGCTGGCATCAACCTAAGCTTTGCTGGCGTGCCCTGTTTCATCAAGCTCAAATGTGAAGCAGCAGTACATCTGAGCTGGACATTTCTATGTGTGGATTTGAATCCAGTTAAGTTATATTGTTCTTGTCAGTGCTGCAGCAGAGACAAACCCAAGAAGCTTTTTAAAAGCATGAGGCTGCCTAGTATGTTTTAGTCCATAAAAATGGCTGAAAAACTACAGCAGTAAACTGCACACAGTCCCAGGGTTAGGAGTAATGGTCATTAATTGAAGCTAGGAGTATAAATTGGTTGGGATAACTTTGGTTTGAACAACTTGTATCTCTTCTGTTTGTTCAGGCCATTAGCTTTTTGTGTTGTTTATCAATTTAATCCCCCTCTCTTACCCTTCCTTCCCTTGCTCTTTCACTTCTGATTGAAAGTATCTTATTTCTTTGATGTGACATTTCTCCTTTTAACATATTGCTCATTTTAATTTCACTCTGCTTTGTTTATGATATATATAAATATACATGGAATTATCATACTTTACATGTGTTTACTTCTTACTTGTGTCTGCTACATATAATTTCTACCCCTCATGCCTCACTCTAAACACATAGTTTTTTTGATGCTTTGTTTTACTCCTTTTGCCAATTTTTTCTGTGTTCGTACAAGAATGTTTCTCAGCTGAACTGAGCCAGATGAATAGGTGTTGGGGCAGAGCCATTTTCCCAGGCCCATTCACAGAATTTAAAGCTAGAAGAAAACAGCAGATTACGTAGTTTGACCTCTGCTGTGTTACAGACAGGCAGGTTTCTTACCCTTGTATGGAGTCCTATAGTTCACATGTGACTAAAGCTCATGCTGTAACAGGCATTTGGTTTTCCTTTGGAGACGCTTAAAGAACAGGGACTGCCTCGCTTCTCCCTCAATGTTTGTTCCACTGTTTAAGGACTCTTGCTCTTTAAAAATCTATATGCTACTTCTGATCTGAATCTGTTTGGTCACTGCTTATAGCTATTTATTCTTCTTAAACCTTTCTGCATGCTTTCATATTTAGTAAGCCCTGCTGGTAGAGGACTCTCCCACTCCTGTTTGATAAATTAAACAACCTCTTAATGAATAGTTTACTGCCTGCAAATGGTCTCTGAGGTTTTTTCCCTCTACTTTTACCAGTTTACTGAACTTGCCTTTATTTTTGAACAAATGTTAAAAGAAGTCTTTCTTCTAAGGATTTATCTCCCAGTTGCAAAACTTTATTTAGTGTGAAATCTACTTTGTATATCTAACCAAGGCAAATGTTATCTTT
>NW_009614625.1:6090-33127 GCF_000690535.1 Cariama cristata | reverse complement strand
TGAAATTTAGGTGAAAGATTTGAACAGGCTGTCAGTGGCTTGAGTTCTAAACCCAGTGCATTAATATATGGTATTTATCCATGGTAGGACAAATATGTCTTTTGATGTGCTAGTGCCATCACTTCCGACTGCTTCAGTGTATTGCTATTTGGCGTTTATTACTGTACACAGATTTTTTTGGAACTGCTTTCAGATGAGTGACCTACTACTGATACCAAAGGGTGATTTCGGTAACACTACTGTTAGCACAGTCTAGTCCTGCAACTTTGCAGTAGATCCAACATATGTTCATAGAATCATAGAATGATTTGGTTGGAAGGAAACTTAAAGATCATCTAGTTCCAACCCCCCTGACATGGGCAGGGACACCTTCCACGAGACCAGGTTGCTCAAAGCCCCATCCAGCCTGGCCTTGAACACTTCCAAGGATGGGGCATCCACAGCTTCTCTGGGCAACCTGTTCCAGTGCCTCACCACCCTCACAGTGAAGAACTTCTTCCTAATATCTAATCTAAATCTTCCCTCTTCCAGTTTAAAGCCATTACCCCTTGTCCTATCAGTACAGGCCCTTGTAAAATGTCCCTCCCCAACTTTCTTGTTGGCCCCTTTAGGTACTGGAAGGCTGCTCCAAGGTCTCCCTGGAGCCTTCTCTTCTCCAGGCTGAACAAGCCCAACTCTCTCAGCCTGTCCTCACAGGAGAGGTGCTCCAGCCCTCAGATCATCTTTGTGGTCTCCTCTGGACTCTCTCCAACAGGTCCATGTCCTTCTTGTACTGGGGGCCCCAGAGCTGAGGGCAGTACTGCAGGGGGGGTCTCACCAGAGCGGAGTAGAGGGGCAGAATCCCTTCCTTTGACGTGCTGGTCACACTGCTTGTGATGTAGCCCAGGTTATCTTAAATAAAACCTGAATTTACTTGAGGACAGGACTCAAATTGTAAAGTATCTTCATGAATTGGTCTGAAATAATAGTCCATGCTACCAGAATAATAAGTGTGAAAGGCCTTTTCTGCATAAATATCAACAACTGCAAAAATACAATTTGGAGAATGACAGGCTCTGTTGTAGTTCTTCAGAATAATTTAAGATTTTAGCTGAACATGATCAAGTACCTCCAGATCCTTGCAAAATAGATAAGTCCACCCTGGAGCACATAGTTGGGAGCGTCAGCACACAAGGTACTTGAAATGATACTTTCACTTAGCTGGTTGGCAGTCCTGAGCACTCACCCCACTATGGAGCAATTGAAGAAAGCCCAGGGAGAGCAGGAGGAATATTCAGAGGGTTAAAAAACTTGTGTGAACTGGGTTTATGTAGAAAAGAAGCCTGAGGGCACATCAGATAAGAGCCTGTGAATATGTAAAGCGATGTTTCAGAAAGGAAGAGTCTCTGTGTCCACTGGCAGTTTGGTAAGTAGTGATGGATGATTGCAACAAGGGAGATACAGGTTACTTGTTAGGGAAAACCACTGACACTTAGGATAGCTAAGTTCCAGAATAATTGCCTACAGGAATTGTCAAGTCTCCATCTTTGGAGCCTTTTAAGAGCAGGTTAGATAAACATCTGTCAGGAATGCTTTTCTTCAGCTGATCCTGCCCTTGGGCAGGGCATGCAGTACATAACCTCCCACAGATCCCTTCAGCTCCGTTCTCTGTGATTCAACATCCTGCCACAGGAGTCCAAGTGAGCGATGCTGCTCTCCTGTTTGTTTCATTTCCCTACGTTGACAAGAAGATCTTTTCATTCCTTTGTTTTTTGCATAGGTGATCGGGGACTACTACGGAAAGCTGGGGCGTTTCGAAATTCGATCAAATGTGAAATATCCTTGGAATCATGGCAGGCTGCGACTAGATGAAAGCCGAATTTCAGACCACACAAACAATACACCATGTAAATCATGTAAGTTTAGTGACTTAATGCTTCTGCCCAGGCTGTCAGAGAGAGGAATCCATGTGGTGATGCAACATAAGGGGCCATATTAAATTTCTTAGCACAGTTGTCCAACTGAGACATTGTGACTATGTCTCTCTGCTGACTGGGAAGTTAAGGTCTGGCAGCCATGGGTAGTACGTGGTCTGAATCACTTCCCTGAACTTAAACGTGACATTAATCATGATGCACAACCCAGGGCACTGAAGGCTTTAGGACTTTCCGAGGGCTAAAAGGTAAAGTCTCTTAGCCAGAAAGAAGGATATAACTGAAATTGCAAACAGGGAATAATCTTAGCAGCTGGGGAGGTCAGTCCTGATGGGAGCAGTGTTCTCCCAGTGCAGAATGATTTTCAGTGCTATGAGAAGGCACTGCGAGGGGCTCAGTAGGCTGAGAAGAAGTGAAGTCACTTGAATGGGGCAACACCTGTGGATCCAGAAGGCTGGGACTACCTTCCACACAGAAGGTGTCCTTGTTTTCCAGCATACTGACTTTGCAGACGATGTTGTAGTGAGCAGGACATTGCAAGGAGATAAATGTAGGAAGATACCGGTGCTTCAGTGGCAAAGGGTGGTCTTAGCGTTTCACAGGAAAAAAATTGCTAGTCCTGCGGTGAAAAGGTATCTGCGGCCTGATAGTTCTTTGATCTCAGAAAAACCTGTGTGTACACACATGCTGTAGAGACTGTTTCCAGGCCATACCCTCTATGCTCAGCGTGGTGTAGCTATGCACCTTCTTCCTTCTGTACATCCTGATGTACAGACAAAATCCCCTCAAAGGGTCAAGGGTAAATGAAGAGGAGGGAGCAGTTTAATTTCTCTGTTAATATTTCTCTGTTCCTTTCTACAAACCCAAGTAGACATAGAATCATAGAATCATTTGGGCTGGAAGGGACCTTTAGAGGTCATCTAGTCCAACCCCTCTGCGGTGAGCAGGGACATCTCGAACTAGATAAGGTTGCTCAGAGCCCCATCCAGCCTGACCTTGAATGCCTCCAGGGATGGGGCTTCCACCACCTCTCCGGGCAACCTGTTCCAGTGCTTCACCACCCTCATTGTAAAAAATTTTTTCCTTATGTCAAGTCTAAATCCACCCTCTTTGAGTTTAAAACCATTACCCCTTGTTCTGTCACAGCAGACCCTGCTAAAAGGCCTGTCCCCAACTCTCATATAGGCCCCCTTCAGGTATTGGAAGGCTGCAATGAGGTCACCTCGAAGCCGCCTCTTCTCCAGGCATGGAAAAGGCTGCATCCACATGAAAATGCTATTGTTCTTCAGCTGCCCTGCACTTTGCAGAGTGACAGGGCAGTCCCTGCTTGGGCTCCCCTTCAGTCACAGTGTCCCTGCTCTGCCTGTGTTGAGATTTGGAGCAAGGTGAAGCTCATATGGCTTTAACCTGAAACAGCGTAGGTTCAGGAAAACAAAAAATTGAGGAGCTGTTGGATAATCATACAGTCATTTTAATAAACCTGGGTGATAGAGGGTTATGATGCTAAACCAGGTGAAATGAGTTTGTTTCTGTAATAATGACTCAGGGCACATTCAGTGCTGATTCCTGTTACGTGCGTTATTGTAATCCCAGTCTGTGTTATGATTCAGACCAAGCTGTCCAGACCAGTTTCCTAACAACATTCCTATGTATTACATCTCTAGAATTGTGTCTTCCTCTGACATTGATCTTGGGGTCTTGTTTAACCCCAAGGAAAGCAAGGACAAAAAATAAACGTGCAGAAACTGGAACTAAAGAAGAGGTTCCCATGGAGTCCTGAGCTCTCAAAGGCTTTAGTTATTATCTGATGTTGGTCAATCATTTCCTAGTTGTGTATTTTCCAATATGTGAATGCAAATAGTTCTCAGTATGAACTCTGATTGTTTATTTTTCCCCTTTTCAAGCAGGTGGTCTAGGAGAATCAGCAGTTACAGGAATAGTTGTGGGCGCCTTGCTCGGAGCAGGATTGCTAATGGCTTTTTACTTTTTCAGGTTAGTCCAATTCATTGAAAATTCTGTAAAGTCTTTACTCATCATCCAAACCTCTCAGCTGCTGGCAGCACATCCTTGATGGGAGACAGAGAGGCGCCGTAATAATCTGTGGTAACATTCCCACCAAAGACAGTGAACACAGTTTGATTGTCCTTTTGTGTATATCCAAATCATTTTATTGACTCAGAGCCTCATCCTGTAACCACTTACATCTCTGAGTAACTTTACTCATGGAAGTAATTCCAGTGAGTTCCAGTTGTTCACAGTTGCTTCAGTAAAGTGCCCTGGCCTTGAAAGCCTTCTTTCTTTGTACTCCTTGGCAGCACAATTGTTCAGGTTGTGATCATGCAAGAGATTTATATCGTTTGCCTGGTACCATGCTTAGTTTTTGAGTGTTGAGTGGAATTGTACTGGAAGCTAGAAAGAGGTTTCTGTTTTAGTGTAAGAGTGTTTGGATTTCAAAGCCGTGCATTTAACTTAATAAGCTGAGGTCAGTGGAGGGTGATCAGTGTTTTATTGCTGTTCAAGTAAAATAATTCTTACGCTGCTAGTCAGCAAATCTAAAGGCTGGAGAGTTGATCCTACAATGACAGAATAAATTAGTTATACATGTTCAGCATCTATGCTATGGAAGTGAAAAGGCAGATAGGAGAATAGTATTAACCTCTGCATATAGGAGTAAAAAAATTCTATCCAATAAAAATACCTGTTTATGAAAAAATGTTCACGAAATGAAACAAGCAAAAACTGCATCAATTCACCAGCACACTTCCAGGGTTTCAGAAGATCCCAGAACCAGGATTATTCATCAGGTGCTTACAACTGAAATTCTGCAGGGTGATTTTATTCTTGAATGTGTTTGGTGCTTACATAATAGGTTGTTTGGGTTTGAGACAAGATAAGTTAGCTGGGGCTGATTAAAGAATTTCTTTAAAAGGAAAAGAAAATACAAGTCTGTCATTATATTGAGTGTCATCAGAGATTGTTGCATCATTTATACATTCTCAATCTGAGATGATAATTTTTAGGTGTGTGGTTTAGCATTGCTGATACTGGGAGGGAATTGGTATGTGCGAGCAAGAAATGAGTTAAAAGACATATCCTGAGCTGGTATAAACCTATGCAAAGCATCCTTGTAGGAACAGGACTTAAACTATCAGTCATCTAACAGAAAGATTTGGATTGGAAATCCATGTGAGCAAAGGTGAATGTCTGTAAAAGTAGATGTACACACCTGAGCTCAACATCCAGTCTTTGTATTTACTGTCAGAGGGGAGAAATGAGCACTTTTTTCAGTGCAGTTCATGTCATCTTCATGTGAAAGCTAAACCAGGTCAGAAGAACACCTCTTAGAAATGCCTGTTTCTCTCCATTGACTGAAGGAAGCCGTGGGTACTCTGTCAGATGGATCAGCATGTTGGAGACATCTGAAGACATATGGATGAATTTCACCCTGGGGATCTGATTGCACTCACTCAAAGCGGAAACAGGGGCAACCTTCTAATTCCACCGTTAGAATAAACCTAATAAACATAACATATCAGGATATATGGGTCAGATTTTCAGAAAACATAGGTCTAGCAATTGTGTGCCTGGAAGTAATTTGTACCTGCAGCTTTTCTGTACCTTTCAAACTGTATATGTACCTTCTGATTTTTGGATCTATAATTTCCACAAATGAGCATGCACAGTTTTGAGTGTGCATGCAAACCAGTAAAAGACTCGGGTAGTAGTTCTGATATGTAGCTTTGAAAAGATTTAAACTTAAAGAGCTGCATTTCTAAAATGTGGACCTGTCCTTGTGCATGAGCTGCTACTGTGCATGCTCTGACCTGTGGAAGGATCTGACTTGAAAATACATAAATGAAGTAAAGAACATAGACTTTTCAAGTTATTTTGGAGCCTGCTTATACAGACACAAATGTGCAGGGAATCTTTTCAGAACTTGGAGGTTCCCACTTTCTATTGAGCCATGTTACCCAAATTAAAACCTTGGTTTTATTCATTCTTTCACTATTCTTTTTCTTCAGCTGCTACATATTTAGCTCTGACTCCTGCTACATATGCAAGTGGAGCAGAGCTTTCCTTGGCATACAAGCTTTTTGTCATGCATCTACACAAGCAGTACTGTATGCACATGGGACTGGACTAATGCCCTTCTGAAAAATTGGTCCTGAAACAGAGCATAAATGGATAAAATATAAATGTAAATCTTCTTATCATTTTAGGGGAGATTTGAGTACTAAAGGGGAAACTGAAAGGCAGTCAGAGGACTTGTTTGACGTATAAAGTAACATAACATTCTTCAAAAGGCCCTAGAGGAAGGCACACAGGAAAAACTGTGGCTGATGCATGAGCAATTGTATTTATTTCTTATCTGTCCTCCACATCACTCTTCTTAATTCATCATACTACCTCCTCTGACATTACAAACATAGTAGCTTTCTCAGAGGGAGATGGGAGGATTGGTTAGTTAATATACAGTTTCAGTGAGAAATGCAGCTGAATAGAAAGCCAGATCTGTTGTTTGAACTCTGCAGAAAGTGACACCACCCCACGCCCCCCCATATACTGGAAAGAAATTTGGCTTTGATCAATATAAAGCAGTGATGTGACGCAGTTCACATGACACTTCACAAAAACTTCCTAATCACTTAGATCAGAACTTTACAAAGAAGCAAACGTTTGTGTCTTGGTGCTTTGAGATTGCTGTGTAGAAATAAACAGGCATTCTTGAGCCTGGGTAAAATGTTTTGAGGCAAACTACTTTAATCTTTGACCAGGGTTTCACATTCTGCCGCATTTCATTTTTCAGCTGGCACCCAGCTGTCCCCAACAGGCATTCTTTATAAGGGAAGTCCTGTTATCCTATAGCTAGAGAAGGATTTCTCACTCTGTTCCTCTCCTTTCATGCAGAAAGAAATACAGAATAACTATTGAGAGGCGAACTCAACAGGAGGACTGTAACATGGGGAAACATCGGCAGTTACGTGAAGACTCCATTAGATCTCATTTTTCTGCTGCATAAAGAAGAAGAAGAAGAAAAAGAATCCCATTGTTCCTAGGGGGAAAAAGAATTAGAGAAAAGGATACAACCAAAGATACCAATGTAAAAAGAAGAGGCTCTTGAAGAACTCACTCTTTTAAGCAGTAATTTTGTCTTAATTTCTTTCAGAAGCTCAGGAATGATTTACTGATCACATTATGCCGCATGGCCTTTCATCTCATGAAAAAAAAAATGTTGCAGTTTGATGTTATAGAATGTACTTAATATGTAAAGACAGTATTTCTTAAGGCATAAGGGCAGCAGATCTGGGTTTAGTTGATGGGGAATGCCTCATTCTGTTCCCTTTTTTTTTTTTTCTTAGCTCCTACCACCTCCTTCCTTAATGACATCTTACCCATGGGTATCAAATATGGTTTCACAGGCACAGGTGCTGGTTGCTGTCAAAAGGAAAAAAGGGATTCATTTGGGGTATGATCCTGCATCACTGAATCATTGCCATTGATTACAGGGGATACAAGATTGGGCGTATCGAGTTTAGTTCTGGGAGGGAATTGGCACTTGGGTGCAGTTAACTCCACTAGGGTGTAATTAACTCCACTGAGAAAATCAGGCAGGTGGAAACACACCCAAACTATTCTTTCCTTGTTTGTGTAGTACCACAATCAAAAGCACTGATTCTCCCTCTTAGGTGCTGGGAGTTAGGAGAAACTCCAGTGAACGATGAGGAGTTTCACTGATGTGAAATAGTGAGAGAGAAGACAATCAGACCTCTGGAGAGGACTGGCTAATTCCTCAGTCTTATATGCTCTTACCATGCTTTATCGTGCTCTTTTCTCTCTACTGCCGTGACTTTTCAGAGAGACAAATACAGTCCATGTCGAGCCTGCTCCTGTTCCCACTGAAGTCAATGGCAAAATCCCATTAACTTCAGTGAGCACAGGACTGCATCCAAACTTGTAAATATGAAAGTGTTTGTATAGCTGAGGCAATTCAAAAGGGGATCTTTTTTTGTGTAAAAATGACATTCCATGCTACCATTTTATTTTTAGGATATTTTTTATCTTGTATTTTTCTATTAAAGTATCTATTTTTGCTTTGGTAGGATTAAAAATTAAGGGAGAGGATGTTTTGAAAATGTATTTTTTATGATAGGAGTAACATGCAGGGAAAGTCAACAGCTGTAAATACATTTCAGAACCAGTATTTAGGGGAGGAGAAATGACTATGAATAGTAACAGATTTTTTTGTCCCACTTTCTTCTCCAGGCATGTGCAAGATTCAAATAGTTATTTAAATAATATAAATGCATTTATTGAGTTGTCTATATGATGATGGCCCTGATCCTGAAAATAATGAACTTTTCACGTGTTAAGTAGTCCTACGTTAGTCAGTGAGACTAACTATTCATGTGTGTACAATTAAACACACAAGGAACTACCTTCAGGAATCAGGGTGGTAAAACACTGCTCCAGGACTGACTTTAATCCTGCTGCCATCAGTATCTGTGGGACTTTTGCCATTGACTTTACCAGGAGCAAAACTGAATCTGTGATGAATTAGCTACTGACAGGTTATTTTATACTAGACAAAGGAGAGC
Organism: Cariama cristata; assembly: GCF_000690535.1. NCBI lineage: Eukaryota > Metazoa > Chordata > Aves > Cariamiformes > Cariamidae > Cariama > Cariama cristata. The sequence continues at coordinate 24,618 of NW_009614625.1, read as the reverse complement.
TCTGCGCTTTTATAGTCAACAAATGGAAATGAACGGTATGTATTATAAATGTGGTGAAGAAGACCCATAAAATACTGTCTGTGGGAAAACCCAGCTATGACTGTGGTCCTAGTGCATGAAATCTTACGGTTTATCCTATTCTGATTTCATAAGCAGAACTTTTTGGTCTCAGCAGTCATAGTCAGAGCTGAAAGTTAATCTCAAAACTGGCACTGAAGCCTGTGTTCTACAAAACTTCTAGGCCCTGAGAAGCCAGAGTGCCTGTTCAGAGAAGCCATTTTGAGGTAGCTGGAAGTGAATGAAGAGCGAAAGCTGGCCCTGTCTTCTTTCTGCTGCCTTTTGTCTGTTGCTGGGGAAATACCCCATGGAGTATTTCCTTGGACTTTTTTTCTTATGTTTCGCTTGTCTCTTGGCATATGCAGGGGTTTATCACCTGCCCTTGTGAAATACTGTCCAATGTCCTAGGCAGCCAGAGGGCAAGGCTTCCTGTCAGGGCAGCTCCAGTATAGGTGGTTGATGCAGACCAGGTAGATTTGGTGTCTTTAGGGCTCACTGTAACAGCTGTTGTTCATACAGTAGGTTTCCATCTTCCTGTTTCCCAGTCTGGGCCTGTATGACTTCTGCAAAGGTGGCTTAGCCAAAGTAACACTGCGGTCAATGGACAGTTTTCTGAAGTAGACACCTTATCTCACGGGCACCAGAGAAGTATGTAGGCTAGAGCAGCATTCATACTGCTATGGAGCTGGGGAGAAAAAAAGACTTCCTGATGAGTTTTTGGAATTTTTTTCAAGCAGTTGAGTTTGTCTAGCCCCTGTGCATGCTTAAGGTTTGTGACGTTTTTAATAATTTCCCAGGAAGTTTTGATCTACTTCTTGTTTTGCAAACACGCCGTTCAGTATTTTTACTTCATTTTATCCATTTGACTACTTTACCACAGAAAGAGGGAAGCAAAAATTTTAAGTATGTAGAGAAAAGAGAGTATGATTTGAAGCATGAAATTTTTTCGAGTGACATTTCTTATGACTTGCCTTGCGGTGTGAACTAGTACTCAAACAGTAGTTAGGGAGCAAGACAGTAGTGTAGATCTGTATCTTTTCCTGTGCCATACACAGTCAGATCAGATCAGAAGGTCTGAACAATGTAATCTAATCTAATCTTAGCAATCTAAATTGTGAAGATAGTTTTTTTATTGCATCATCTTACTCCAACTAAATATATTTTTTAAAAAGTATATTGAAATGTCACTTTTTAATTAAAAAGATAATAATTCTGTTCCCCAGTTTTATGTAGGGTTTTTAATCATGACCTCAGGGAGTGGTTTTATGACATGTCTGTTGGTTGGATGTTGATGGAGGCCTAGCCACAATGTTACATCCCAGCACCTCCTAAAAAAGGTGAATCTTTCTTACACATTAGAACATTTTGGATCAATGGGCTTTCATCTTTCTAAATTGGTGCACACCTATCTGTGCATTTTTCCCATAGAAGTGTGGGGATCATTTAAGATATTTCACATAAGTAGATTCCTGTATAGCATAAACAAACTTGCTCTGCCTAGCTGCCTTTCACAGGCCTCTTGCTAATAATTCCTAGGTCTTCTATGGACCATAGATCAAAAACTGCCTTGAGTTTAGATTATTCAGCAGAGAGATTCTTTATGAGTTAATGCACTTTTCCTTTCTGGTTCATCTGCATTAGCTCAATGCCACAATGTTTAGACTTCAAACTCTGTAAGGGAATGTCTAATGAAAATATTAATAATTGATTCTCAAAAGAGTTTTCAAAACCTGCATTTTTGGGTTCAACAAATTGCCCATATTACAAACATACATCTGTATTACAGAACAGCACAAGGAGGGCCTTGACTCAGCTCAGCACTTTAGAACACACTTGAAATATGCTCAACTTCAGCTTCTAAGTGCTTTGCTCACTTGGGACCAAAGGGTATAATCCTGGCCATGGCTGAACCAAAGTGAATCTTAACATGTGCTTGAATTGGAGAAGGATTGGCCTCATAGGCCAGATGTTTATTGCTAAATCTTACAGTTGTGCTAGTGGCTTCATACTTTTTGTTTGTCAAAGTTTGACAAATTCTGCTATTTTTTTTAAATTACCAAATATTGGTCAGGTTAATAGCTGATTCACTTCAGAATTCTGTTCTTGAGGATTCTGTGGACAAATTACCTGACTTCCACCCTCTTATCTTCAATGTGTAGACTACCACTGCAAGTTGACAAAGACGAAGCAAAACTTTCAATAGTACCTGTGATTTAGTATGCTGAGACCAACAGCTTTAGAGTCAGGTGCCTAGATGCTTTGTCCTGGGGCAGTCGTAGTTCTGGAAATTTTGTTTATGGACAGCTTGTGTGTCCTGAGTTGCCTGTGACTACCACCATCACCAGTTAATTACTAGTACCTTCTGTGATGTGCTTCTCTGAAGACCAAACCCAGCTAAGTTCTGAGAGCATTCAGTCATTGCTAAAAGTTTTGATTGAGAGTGCTGTGCACCTTGCAGGACTGTGGCCAGAATTCAGTTTATTAAAGAGTGATACTAATTCACTTCTGAAAATAAATTTTATTGATCTATTTCCAGCTTGTTTTTAAGAGGTACTTTATTGCATTACTGAAAGTATTTTGTTGGGTTTTTGATGGAGAATTACTAAGATGTAGCTAATGCTTTGAAAACATTTGTGCTGGACAAAGTATGAGTGTGCTCCCTGAGAGCATGTTTTACTGGGAGGTTGTTCTCTGATTCATTTTTTGGCTTGGAGATGCAATCACACTCTATTAAGTTGACAAAAAAACCCTCTCATTGACTCAGTGGAAGTAAACTCAGGCCCTCCGTGAAGTGTCTTCAGGCTTTAAACTCAGCATCTTGAAGCAGTTCAGAGTGAATTTCTCAGCTTTGCAGTAGAACAGGCTGCATCAGCCTTAGCTGACCTTGGCTCCAGCATGATTTTCACCTCATGAATGCCATAATGCTCCTGGAAAGCCAAGAATAGACATCAAAGACAGGAAGCTAATAGTCCTGGTCATAAATTTCTTTGGCAATTCAGTCCACCTTTTCCGGAGCTCAGGACAGTTCCACATCCTTCACTACCCTCCTCTGTACTTCAGAATAGCCATGTAGCTGTTCTGTTTCTTTAAATAAGGCAGCTGAGGTCATTTTTCCTCATTTTGTCCCAGAGTAGAGTGAACACCCTTGAATTCCCCATTTTTTTCATGCTTTTTTCTCTAGCTTCAGGAGTACTTTGAAAAGAGACAGCCATTTTCCATCATTTAGTCAGAAATGTTCCCTCTTCACTGAGAGCTGGCTTTTACATAATTTCAGCCGTTGTTCATTGCCACCGTGCTGCTCAGCTGCCAGCACACCTCGTGTTGGCCCATGGCCACACCAGCCGTTATCAGAGGTCTAGACCCAGAATTGTCTGATGTTGCCTGTCTTTTAGCCAACCAAAGTTGAAAAATTGGATTGACTGAAAACTTTCTGAAGTTTAATCTGAATTTTGCAGCTGGCATTCTTCCCTTTTAAAAACACCTAAGGCTTCTATAACCAATTGTGGTTATAGAAGCAGTCCCATTAAAGCTAAAATGAGTACTGGGAGCGACTAGGCCCAGAGAAAATGCACTAGTCCAAGCATGGTGAAATGATGTCAGGTGATGTCAGCCAGTCTTTTTTTTTTTACACTAATTGTTGTTGCTATAAAATTAAATCAAATCTAGTGATCATCCTCCCCAAAGCAAGGCATATGGGAACATAAATATGAGTTTCTAATGGTACATTACCTTTTCTGTTGGTCAGCAACATGCCCTGGTAACTTGTCTCACAACAGTGAGTGATGAAGGGACAAATTTCAGCAAAGTGCATGTTTTGTAGGAGGCAGGTTTTGCCCTTTTTAGAAACAAAGAAGTACAAAAGTTACTTTTTAGAATATATTTTCAAGGATATGCTGGAAAAAGTTTCCCCTTCAGATTTGTTGTGTATGTTTCCTCTCCTCCCCTCCTTCCTTTCGTACTGTTGAAAGCACAAAAAGATTTGTGTGCATGTGAAACCTTTCAAGTGGAAGAATGGAAGTGTTTGCACTGTGCATATCCCTGCTTAGAGGCAGAAATGAATTCAGATGGCTTGAGGCCTGTATTTTTTCCATTCTCAGATGCCTTTTAACATCTGAGCAGACCTAGCTGTCTACAGGGGTCAGCAGGCTGTGCGGCAGACTTTGATAGTGTCTTTTCTCTTCTAGAGAATGACAGGAAGCTTAAGAACTGTGGTTTGCCCCAGCAAAGCCTTAAGCCTGGCATAAATGCAGCTCTCCCTTTATTTCACCCATAGAGGCAGAAAGGATAAAGGTTAATGTTGGTGTTTTTATGAAGTTACTACTGGTTTTGGTCAAGAAGATAATGCTGCCACAGCTTTGAAGCTTTCTTGGGCTAGTGTTTAATTATGTCCAGTGTATCATTACATAGACTGTTTTACTATGCTATTACTTCCAGAATTTACCTTTCAGAATGACTTCTAACTGACTTGGTGTTTTTATGAAGTTACTACTGGTTTTGGTCAAGAAGATAATGCTGCCACAGCTTTGAAGCTTTCTTGGGCTAGTGTTTAATTATGTCCAGTGTATCATTACATAGACTGTTTTACTATGCTATTACTTCTTCCAGAATTTACCTTTCAGAATGACTCCTAACTGACATACACCAAATTTACAGTATACAATACTAGCTTTTGAAAGGAGAGGCTTAGAGTTCATTCAAAATCTCTCACTAACCACTAAGTTAATGTTCTGCATCAAAGGTAAAATATTCTAACTAATCTGACACTGTTAAAGTTTGTATGTTAAGCTATAGTACTTCAGAAATCTTCTGTGGATTCATTAGGTGTTAAATCTTGGCAAGGTTAAAATCCACTCTGTGTGAACTGTTACTTGGTGTTTCTGTCACGTAAATGTTTCTAGAGGACACTTGAGCAAGCAAAGACAAAGTACCAAAAAGGGTATTTCAAAAAATAATCTTGTTTTTATGGTTTCTTTTGTAATCTCAACTGGTATGCACAGGGAACACACAATTCTCCCTCCCAAACTATGAACAGAGGTTTTGTTAATGTTATACTAAACCGTCAGCAGACATAATGAGCACAGCTGTGTTAGTTCATACTTGGTGATGATCTGGACTTCTTTGTGAGCTGTGTATGCGGTGTGACAGAGGAGCGAGCCACCACTGAAAAGCCAGTATCACAGTTACTAATCAGTGGTCATTTATCTTGGGGCCATGTGAGATAGTAAATGTTTCCTCCCATATTTAGTATTTCCCTGATGTAGCTTTGTGGCAGATGTTGTGATGACTTCTGCAGTATAGGATGCCAGGGATGAAAAGATCTGTTGAGAATATAGGGAAAATGTCTGTGCAGTTAAGTTAGGGAGAGAGAAGAAGGGAAATGCTTGGAGATTGATTATAGTCCCGTGATGATACTATTGGCTGTACGGAGGATGAGATCAAGCTCTCTCTGCACAGTACACTGCCCTTATTGTTCAGTATCTACTTTCTTAGAGACTCAGTAGAAAACTTATTCACCTTTTAAATCTCACTTAGCCCCCTTACCTAAAAGTTAAACAGGATTTAAGTGGTGCATAGGACCTGCTCAGGGTGTACCATGCCCTTAGGTTGGGTATTTACCTAGTAACAACGTCATCTTTACGCTGCAGATCTAAAAGTGCGGAGAAGACTTGGGTAGAGTGGCAGGATGAAGGCAGTGGGTAGAATTTGCAGTGTTTCTTGTGCATAAGGTGTAATTATCACAAAGCTAAGAGGACTCAGGATAGACACTGTGGACGTTAACTTTGTCCCCTTTTTTTCAGTGATACTGTTCATTATTAATGTAAAAATACTGGATGGCAGAGAAACCTAGTACCAGTCTAGTAGAAAACAAATGGAAAGCTGCACAGTATCTTGTACTGATGTAAGTAGAACTATCTGCATATAATGTGATTTTATTTATTGTTGTTTTTGTGTAGAGGAGAGTGCATATTCATGACTGTGGATATAACCTTTGTTTATTTTGTGTAATGTATTTTATTTCTTTTATGACTTGGTCATTTAAAATATCTACATTCATTGGCATCCTTTGACTTTTTATTATGTGCATTTTCTTTCACACATTTTAAAAATACAAGAATATTACATAACCTAGATTGTAACAAAATTATTCCATTAAAGACATAGAAATAGTTATCACCTGTTTCTGTGGTGTCTTTTGTCACCTGTTTAGTAAACATTCTTCGTCCATTTCCTATAGAGGGTACTATCAAATGGTACGAAGTTAGTAACAGAAAGGTTATTCTGGATCTAAGATACCATATAAATCCCTAATTTTAATGACGATTAGCAACTGATTAAATCAGGGATCAATCTAACCTTTCTTTGGAAAGAAAATTCCCGGGGTATTTTAAGGTCAGGGAAAGGTTTTAATCAGTATAAATAAAGTTTGTATGTTTTTCTATTTATTCTCAGTCCTCCAGAAATGCAATTAAATATGTACCAAATTATTTAAATACATTGGAACCTTAACTAGTATGCATTAATTTTTATAGCCTGCAGAGAGGCAAAACTTAGATGTTTTACTAAGCTTACAAGTTCATTTCTTTGCAGCAGTCTTATCAAATTGGGGAATTTTAATTCTGTTTCTTTCCTGTGCTATTAAATAAAGTCTTCAAATTATCCTGTTTTGTCTAGCGTTCTGCTTTCTGTATGCCTGTGTCTGTTGTAGAAATGTTGCCAAATTTAAGATTTGTGCTTGAGAGTATGCCAGGCCTTTATAATCCAGAATAACTTGGAAATAAGCATGAGGAAAGAGTATCTGATCACACTCATATCAACACTACAACTACCAAGAATTCACTGGAGAGTTGATAGAGAGGTGGAAACATCCTCTGGGTTAACTATGGACCTAAAATCTTTCTGCAGCCCAGGAAAGAAAAAAGCGAAGAGTAAAAATAGAGGCTTGGAGAGGCCCATTCAGTTAGGGGAGAGTTGAACTGCTTTCCTAGCTGCAATGCCTTTTACTCATAAATCTCTAAATATGTCACTAAATTTAATTAACTCAATACTGCCAACAAGAAAATTAATTTTACCAGTTTGTACAGCTGATTAAAGGTGCAAAGAGATTAACTTTCCAAAATTGTAGAAGATATTCCTGATACATGTTAGAATTGAGATGATTTTGAATCTGCCTCCTCAGAGATACGCTTCTAATTGTATGGATGTTGTACAGAGAGAAATTGCTATTTCTTCTGCTTTTGCTTGATGGTTATGCTCTTATGTATTCATCCTATTGCAAACAGAAATTCTCTGGAAGTACCTGGCGATTTTCCAGTATTTCCGTATGAAGCATTGCAGAAAAAGTTGTACAAATAGTGTTTTGTGTTCCTGATAACTGCAGTAATCATTAAAGGTGTTTTGTGATCTTTTCAAAAGTATACATTTTACATGACTCATCTCCAGTCTCTTCCAGCATTTTAAGATTCTACTCAGGATAAACTAAAGATTAGTTTACTAATTTTTACCAATATTCTAAGCTTGCTAGAACTGAAACCAGTAATGATACATGCTTTACCGCTGCAATGTTGTGGGATACATCACCAGGGAAGACAGCAGTAGAAACTTTTGACATCTTGCCTTCATTGACAGCAATAGAAAAAAAATCTCATCAGCTTCAATAAAGTTTTCACTCAGGCTTGAGAATATGGTGTGAGAGATTATTGACTGAATTTATGTTCAGTATATGACCCTCAGGCTACTAGTGCATGTCCAGCATGTCATTATCTTCACAGTGGCAGGACTTTCTTTCACTGTCACTCAATTTTTTTTTTCTTTTTTTAATAGCTTATCATTCAAAATGAATGCTTGAGATATGTGTGATGAATTGTGTACATATATACATCAATATTTATGAAACGGTTCATCCGAATGTGTTGGGTATCTTTTTGTCAGAGAGTATCAGCCAGTCTGACAGGTAAAAATTTCATTTGGTGAAATTACTTAGAGCAATTGATCTTCAGTGGTAGCAACTTTTGGATATCATTCTAGATACCCTGTAACCTAGCTGGACACATTTTTGTGGCTTTCTTAGGAAACTATTTCTTGAGGAACATTCATCACATTTCTGTAAAATTATGTTGGCATTTGAGCCAAATCTTGGTCTTGAATCTCAGCCAATGTTTTCTTGAGTTGAAAGAGCACTGCCAATAAAAAGTAATTGTACAACTGACAGAACCTCTTTTGTTGCCTCCTAGGAATAATGATAATTTATAATCTGTAATGCCAAAAAGGGTCTCCCTGTGTACATATGCTGTCTACAAATTTACTCCTGGTAAATTTTCCTGAGTCATCTTAGGGATGGTTTGATAGTCTTCAGTCCTCTGCCTCAGGAAAAAAAAAAAAAAAAATCATATTTCCCTTTCTGTAAGTAATTACGCTTTCCAGATATTTGTTCTGGCAGTGCAGTGGTTTATTATCAGTGTCTTACTTCTTGTCACTGTCATTCAATTTACACAATAAACCCCCGCTTTCAAATTTTAGATACATGTATATGTAATTCAGAAACTCACTGATGGTAAAAGTGGTAACCGTGGATTTATGTTTGTCCAGGACAGGGGACATAGGAAGTTCATGTCCATGGAAGCCCTGTTCTTCTCCCACCTATATTTCTACAGTACCGAAGCAGACAATTTCCCCAGCCTACTCTATTCCTAGTACTCACTATGTGAACAACCACCAAAGACCAACTAGTACTGTGCTGTCTATAAGCCAGCAAGCTTCGGTTATTTCTTCTTCCATCTTCCTTCCTTTTAGGGTGTAGCAGGCTAACAGCATGCTTAAACCATGCAAAACATAGAGGAGAAGCAGTGCTTGTGCTTCTTCCTCCTACCTCTTGCCTAGTATTAGAGTAGTAGTGGTGTGACTGGGGAAGTATCGGTGTCCTGGATTTGGGTCAGGGATAGAACACCAGTTTTTCTGCTTCCTGACAGAATAATCTAAACATGAATGCTATTTGTGAACCACTGTCTTGATGAACTAATTTACTGTTGTATAAAAAATGAAAATGCCTCAAGTAAAGGCATTTAAAAATAATTTTCCCATAATCTAAATGCCTAGAGCACCAGACTACAGCAGGCATTTCTCACTTCTTATTTCTCGTGCTGCAGGAGAGCAATTTTTTTAATTGTTATTTAGCTTTCAAAGGGAAAGAGTGAGAAGACAGACTATACACTATAGCACAGGGGCCATCCTGACATCAACACTGATTTGTTGATTTAACTCCCTCTTTGAACAGAAGAAAGGTATGATCTGGGGCTTGTTACAGCCCTAGTAACTAGTATGTACTAAAAGGACAGTAGTAGGAAAAGTCCCTCTGAATGTGAATTATGTGTCCTGGCCAAATTAGTTTCCTAAATCAAGGACTGGACTAATATATCTGACATCTAAAGAAGGAGAAAGCTGCTCTTATGATGGAGAATTTCAGATAGTGAGAAAGTCCTGACAGCACTGCCTGTCATTAACTTACACACATGTATTATATGTCCCTGCTGAAAAGGATTGCCAGTAACGATTATGTTGAACTATTTCTTGGGCAGCCTTGAAGTGTAGAGTATGCTGAGACTCCTCTGCAAGTACTTGTCTCCATGTGCACGATGGATGGCCTAGAGGAAGAAGCAGCATCCAAAGCAGCGTGACCAGCAGGTCGCGGGAGGGGATTCTGCCCCTCTGCTCTGCTCTGGTGAGACTGCCCCGCAGTACTGCCTTCAGCTCTGGGGCCCCCAGCACAGGAAGGACATGGACCTGTTGGAGAGAGTCCAGAGGAAGCCACGAAGATGATCTGAGGGCTGAAGCACCTCTCCTATAAGGACAGGCTGAAAGAGTTAGGGTTGTTCAGCCTGGAGAAGAGAAGGCTCCAGAGAGACCTTAGAGCAGCCTTCCAGTACCTAAAGGGGCCAACAAGAAAGCTGGGGAGGGACTTTTTACAAGGGCATGGAGTGACAGGACAAGGGGCAATGTCTTTAAACTGGAAGAGGGAAGATTTAGAGTAGATATAAGGAAGAAATTCTTCACAGTGAGGGTGGTGAGCCAGTGGCACAGGTTGCCCAGAGGAGCTGTGGATGGCCCATCCCTGGAAGTGTTCAAGGCCAGGCTGGATGGGGCTTTGAGTAACCTGGTCTGGTGGAAGGTGTCCCTGCCTGTGGCAGGGGGGGTGGAACAAGGTGATCTTTAAGTTTCCTGCCAACCAAACCGTTCTATGATTTATGGTTCTGAGAATTCATAGCCCCTGGCTAAATCCTTTCATACAAGATTTCTTTGGAACAAGGGAAGGGATCCCACTGATTACTGCAGTGTTTCATGGTATATCAACTGGAATAACAGTTTAAGAAATACCTTCTTAAGAAAAAATAATTAAGAAGTACCTTTCATGTTCAGGCATCAAAGGAACAGCTCTAATGAAAAGGGATTGATATGATAAACACCCTCAGTTAGGGCAGGGAGAACAAAAAGCATTGGCAACAGCCTGATGAGTGCAGGAAATTAAACTGGAGGAATTAGGCTACTGTGTAAGGACTAGAAAAAGGCATATTATAGATCGAGATCAGGGCTTTAGTCTCTGTTCTCGGAAGAGATTTACCAGGGCAGAGGTCAGGCCACTATCCAACCTCCTACCCTCCTGGGATAGAGAGAAATGAGGCTTTCTACTGGGTCCTGGGAAGTTTTAGGGGAGAAATCATGGAGGCTCTCAGGAAGGCACCAAAAAGTTTAAAGAATGTGGACTAATCTCTGCCTTTTTGCATGCCTTCTTAAACAGAAATAAACCTCAGAACCACCTGGGATTCACCCAGCACCAGTTATAAATAGGAATAACGGAGTAAAGACATCAAACAAAGGAAAATGTAGGCTATGTATCAGGAAAAATTGCGTAAGAGTGTGATCCATTAGCCCTCAGGCACCCCTCCCAAAGGGGGTGGAGGTGGAATTTCTGTTGCTCAAAGCATTAAAACCCCAGGCCCTTGGGAGTGTGCTGCAGGAACAATCCTGCACTGACTGGAGGGAGGATGAGGTGATTTAACTGGTGGTCATTTCCACCTCCAAATCCCTTTTATGTACATGCCAGGATCTCTTTAGTGACAAGCTGCAGTTCAATGCCAGAGCTGAAAGCAGCCTGGACACAGCTCGAGAGAGTGATTCAGAAGCAGCAGACAGGAAAGGAGGTATAGAAAGAGGGGTGGTGGGGGGGGTAATTTAACTGACACAAGCCAAAGTCCATAAAAAATTTTCCAGTTCAGTTTGAGATGGGAACTGAGGCTGAAACAAAGAAAGAGTGGTTAAGTGATCCCATCATTCCTTGACTATTTATAGATGCATTTCACATGTCAGTGGCAAGTATGTTAAAGCCTCATTAACATTGCTTTCCTTAGTCAAGACCTGACAAATTAATATAGATATTGAGGGCTTCTGCCTCCAACACAGATACCACTGCTCTGTAAACCTTCACCTGGGTCTGACCAGAGGAAATTCTTCCCCTGCCTGAGCTGCAACCGAAGCAGAAGTTTCCATCAGCACCAGCACCAAACACTTAATTTCCTCCTCCCTACAGCACCCTCTTCTCTGCCAAGGAAATAAAAATGAAGGACAAATAACCTTTCCTAATCATGAACGTCTGCATAAGAGATCATGTTTTATTTCACCCCTTTACATTGTCAGTCGTTTCTATATTCCCTCCTTTCATCGTTTGTTTTCACTTTGTCATTTTTCCCCTTTATTTCCTCCATCATCCTCTCTAGTCCCTCTACTCCATACCTAACCTCCTTCCTTCCCTCTGCCTGCCAGTTTTCCTAAGTACTTGCTTTCTCTTTCTTTAAAGCTATTTTTAAAATTGTTGTTGTCTTGTTTTAAAAAGTCCACCTGGAGTGTCCACTCCTGGAGAAAAAGCTGCAGCCAAGACAGCAGCCTGAGGCAACAAATCTCTGGCCCAGGGGCCTTTCCTTTGGGTCCACCAGGCTGTGCTGAGGAGTGCTGCATTCTGCTCCTTTGTCACTGACCTGCTCTTAGTGTCATTTTACCCCCTTACTGCTGCAGAGACTGCTACTGAGGGAGAAAGTACCTTTCTCTAATGCTGTGGGCTCTGATTTTATTTCTGGCTCACAGAAGAAATGTAAATAACCACAAACAACTGCATTCCTTCAGAGTACATTCTTATGTCACCTGTCCATGAGCGGATACCACACAGTGTCATGATTATTTTTTTCACAAAAGATAGCACAACTTTCCTTAGGACATTTTGAACATTTTTTTTTATTTTTTGGGTGTAGAAATAACTGGCTTCTCTCTGATTTCTCCAAGCCTAACCTCCCAGACTGGAAGAATGATCAAAATCCAATTGCAATATTGCAGCCTTCTATCCCATACAGGCCACCTGTTGAAAATAAAGTTTATTGTCTGTCAAACAAATATTATTAAGAGGCTGTGTTCTGCTAGAACATAATGTACCTAACTTGGCAGACTAACGTTAACAGGATAGGACCATTGTAGAGAGAGGAGGCAAAGACACACCCATACGTATCCCACGATGCCAGCACAATTCTTCCTATTCCTACAGGGCTGTAAAATTCGAAGCTGACCTTGTTATCTGTAGATTTACAGTCCTGTGTTTAGGCAGCAAAGAGAGCTGCATCACTGGAGAAGGTCTTTGAACACTGATAGTAACTACACCTTACACAAGCTGTCACAATGGTAAGAAAGTCCTACGGGAACACCAACCAACACACACTGCACAGCATTAACAATGAGCGGTGCTGCCTCTCAAATAATATTTTAATGTTCTGACTGAATGCCAGCTCAGTTTTCCTTGTAGAATAATTTTTTCAGCTGAAACTCTACGTAAATTGATATGTCCCGTGACAGATCAGGCATCTGATGCAGCCCTTGCATTTCTATTGTTGATTTGGCCAAATACTGAACCTGACTATGGGGTAAATGCCATAACTTACTTGCATCAGAATAGGCTGGTTGGGTTAAAATGCTTCCAGATGTAGCAGTCAAGGCATTGTAAAAGAACTAGTGGTTTTAAATCTCTCAGTTCAGGGGATGCCTAATTTGAGACACTTTGATGTAATTTGACTTTTCCAGTGGCAAAGCCAAAATGAGATCTACTTTAGATTGACTCAAGCAGGCCCGTATATAAACAATGCATCCAAAATCACTGTTCATTTGGAAAACAGAAGAATTGAAAAAAGAAGTTAGTCTCTAAATTCTGTTCAACTCCCAAATCCTTCGTTACTACACTAAGAACCTGATTATTACGTCCTTTTTTTGGTAAGTGGTTTCATCTCAGTGGCAGTTTTGCAAATGCACGTATGGGGAAAACACTGAAAACTGTATAGGAAAGTTTGAAATGGTGGGGAGAAAAAAAAAAAAAACCCAAAGAATTTTTTTTTAGCCAGGTTAAATACTAGTGTAGAAACATATGTGGTCCTTTCATTAGAAAGTGGAGAATGATCCTAATTCATTTCATTTTTGCTGTTGAGAATTGACACAAGTATGTCCTGGAATTCCAGAAGCCCCACCAGCACTATGGATGGAACAAACCTGAAGTCATCGCTTGACTAACACCTGTATTCAAAACGCAATCTGAAGCAGGGCTTTCAATCAAAAACATCACCTCTCAGGTCTGCAGCTTTGGTAATTTTAAATGCCCGCATACTTGCCTTATTTTTACACTGCTCCAGTGTTCTGTGTTTCATATGTTGTTTAGGCTCCCTTGTGGTTGCGGGGCTAACTGGATTAATTCACAATTCCCCAAAACAATAGTGTCCTAGGTGGGAGGCAGGAAGCTGGGCAGTTTTGCAAACTATCCGTCTTGTTCTGTTAAAGGAGTAAATTGTTCCCTGTTGTCGTTACAGTGTAAAAATCAAGGAGGTAATGTTATACTAGCTGAACACTGCATTCACTGCAACTCAGTAAATCTAGCCAAACAGTGTCAATGCATTCTTGCACACAACACATTGCCTTCTGTTAGACCATGCCATATGTGTATTGGAAATACTAAAAGTATGCATTAACTACATAGCGGAAACAGAGCTAGGTTGTTTATCTATGTGTTATTTTCAAAGAGTCAGGGCTAAATGCTTTGTGTGCCATAAAAATCATGCCTCCTATGTAGATATACATATTTCTCTGCAATGTTTGGAGAGAAAATTAATAGTTGAGAAGCAACAATTTTTAATGGAAATGGGGGCTCTTTTCCTTGGCCATCCTTCTTTGCACAACTCTCTTCAGGGTTTGTAGTATTCAGAAAAGGAAAACACAGCTCTCAGAATAAAGGACTAGCTTTAGAAATTATTCAAGACATGATCTATCAAAATAAACCTGGTAGAATTATTTCCACTGTCCCACCTCTGAATTTAGCCCTTAAGACACATGTGCACAAGATTTCTCACAAACACTTGTTCATAATACTATCAAAGCAAAATACATTCAAGGGTGAAAAACTTTCCAATGTCTATTCCAAGTTATGAAACTTCTTGATACATTTTCTATTTGTTGCCATTCTTACTCCCAATTTGATGGTTACATGTGAAAAGCTTTATGTGTGAGGTTGTTTGAAAAATGTTCATCCACATTGTGAGAAAGAGAAGACTGTTGAGTCCTGCTCATAATAGTCTTTCCTTCAAAACCGTTCAAAGACTGTTACATCTTCTTGAACTAAAAGAATTATTTTCTGTCAGTATTCTTATAAAAAAATCAGTATTTTCTGCAAGGAAAATAGTCCTTTTCCTTTTTCTTTTGAACAGCTCTGTTTTCAAGCATGTAACACAAATAAATTACTTAAACATAAGGTAAATATATTAAGTAATGTTACTTTCACTGTTTTTTACTGAAAAACACTCAAAGGTTCAAGCAAGAGTTTTGTAGCAAGGTAAAACTTACAGGAAATGTTTCTGTAATTAAGGACCTCATTATGCCTTCCCCTGTGCTTTGCTGGTTTACTAAAGGAATGGGATTATGCACTCCAATAATTTGTCCATCGATGGCAAGTTTTGAAACAGCTGGTTAAATTCAGCTACATTTGACAGAGGGGTGGAGGGCTCTGAAAGATTTTTGGGGTTCAGAGATTTCATGCAAAGGGATGACTAAATACAGGGAGGCTTTAAGTGTGAGCGTGAGAGAGAAACAGCTGAAGTTCTCTACTGATAGAAGGAATGAAAGCTGGGTTCAGCATTTATCATCTCTGTTGGCCTAATACTAGCCAGTATAAATCCATGCACTGTGCAAGTGATCAAGCATGCTGTCCCAGACCCATTTCACAATAACAGTTTTGAATGGTAGTGTAAGTTGGAGTCATTATTTTTCATTTGGCATTGAAATAAACAGAGGAAAAGGACAAGGAAAGGGAAGGATAAATATTTTTGCAAAACACATCTAAAACACCAATGAACATTAAATCATTTCTACAGGAGTTTGCAAATCAAAGGAAACAAGGAAGAAACCCTCCTAAGTTTGTTAAATTGAGAAGAACTACATTTATTTTTGTTTTTCTACTGTTATCTGGAATTTTCCTTCTTCCTAACATTATCATTATTACCTTACATTTAAGCCTGTGCTAAGTGTGATTTAACACAGGAGACAGAAAAGCAGAGAGGTTTGGTTTTTAGTATCAGAGGTGTCTTTGTTGTGGAAAGTTGTCAGCTCCCAAATGTTGTCTACACTGCATAGATCTGTGTACTTTGGCAGGTTTATAGCTCAGAATCTAACTCCCCAGAGACCTGCTGCAACTTGTAAACCCGTAAGGAATTTTTCAGGGCAGTTCTATATCGCAATTCATAGATTCAAGATTCTTAAAGGCATTTTCAAATACTTGCTTTTCTTTGTCACTCTTGCAGTAACAGTGATTTGAAACATTGAAAAAAATGCCAGTTTAGCTCCTTGCACCAGATAGCTGGCTTTCTGGATTTCAAGGTAGAATTCCTAAAGCTTTGGGTTTGTATCTGAGATGCAGAAAAATAGACAGGATGATAGAAAACATTTTAGCATTTGTTCCTCGCTTTTTACCTGGATTTATTTCTAAATGTACTGCCTGCCCTCTAGATGAAATGCCTGTATCAGCTGTGCAGCTGCACAGAATACTTGCAGCTGAAAAGTGCAAAAAAAGTAAGCTAAATAATCATCAAATTAAACATTTAATTTTCTGATAAGCAGCAGAGTTCAGATAACCTGAAACATTTTGGAGTTTTTTATTTTATCTTTTGCTGGGAAAACAATCTGTTTTAATTTCATTTTGGTCTGAATCTGTTACTCTCTCTGCAGATATTTTCAGCTGATTTAATTAAGCACTAATAAAGCAAAAGCATGAATTGGGCTGTATGTTACAATATCATTTAATCTTATTCTTTCATTAAACATTTAAAATGTTCCCATATTTTCAAGGGAAAAAGAATCAGCTTCTTTTTTGACTAGAGATTATTCAGGAACTTCCAGTACTATGAAAACGTAGCTCAGTAAATTACTTTACACTTTGATCCAGTATTTTAGCTGCTTTGGCTGCCTGGATTACTTGGCTTGGATCTTTTATCTCTTTTTCACATCAGTGGCTTCCAGTCTTCCCATCTTACTGTTTCATGTTTACTTTCTCATCTCTCTATTCTGAATAATCTTTTCTTTGTACTATTAAAGCCATATATACAAATTGGTTTTCTGAAAGACACACCAAAACTTGACTCATTGCTGAATGCCAAAAGAATCTTGCAAATTATTTCAGACACCACTCCAACAGGCCATTTAGCATGGAGATGGGGCTTGCATTCACAGGGTATGATATACATCAGGACAGAAAGAGGATGACCAAACCTTTGCTGTACTGTAACAATCCCTGCCTAAGAAATGGCCCAGAGCAGAGCTGTTGCAACTAGAAACACCTTGAAGCCCTTCAAGGTCCTCCAGGCTGCCTCTGTTCCTGCCCAAGGTGAGAGAAGGTGGAGGTAATTTACTGATGCGGCTGACCCCTTCGCTTTCTCAGAGAAGTCCTGCATACCTACAGTGCTGTCTCACTGGGACTGTGAGGGACCATGGGCAACTATACAATTAGCCTCCAGAGGACTGACTGCCAAATGATTGAAACAGCATTGTATAAAAGCACAATTCTGATAAAGTATTTACACACCAGTTTATAGTGTTTTCATGTAACCCATACTTCCTCCTATTCTGTTCTGGTTCATTTACCCTGTTCACAACTATAGTATCTAAGAGTGTTCACAGAGGGTGTGATTACATCTGTTTTATCAATACACACCATTCTGCAGAAATGGGAACAGCAATTAAAATTAAATTATGCTGCTTTTCCCCTTTGAAATCATTGATGAAAAAAAAAATCTAAAAACGTTATCTTAACCTTTTGCTAATATCACTGTGAACCTTTGGTTTAAGGTCTCTTTATTTAACTGTTTAAAAGAGGAAGTGATAACAAACATTTCAAGTAACATTGTTACCAAAGACATAGGAACTCTGTCTCCAAGCAAAATACTTAACCACTTCTTGTTTACAAGAGGTGTTTTCTGATGTTCTTTTCTGGTCTGAAAAGGTCCAAAATGCACACCAAAAAAAAAGGAGAAGCACCTTTTTTGAACTCACAAATAACATCCCCCACTTAGCTGGTCTGATACAGAGATGGAAGAGAAGACTTGAAAAGTACCCAACAAAGGTACTTTGTCATATAGGACTACTCTGTGAAGTACATAAGTACAAGTGAAACTAACAATATCTAGCCACGTTAAATTGCAGATAAATTAGAGCCTTCTCTAATTTATTTAGCTGATGTTTCTAACAGAGACTTTTACAATTGAATTGATATAAATAAATTAATGCTGCAAAATATGTGGTATATCGTTAACCAAATTAACTTCTTTAATTAAGAAAAAACCTGCACATATTATTAGCTGATTTTTGCACAGTGCTGAATGCTATTTTTATCCACATTCCCTCCAAGAAATTGACGGAGACCACTGAGACTAAAAGTGGCATGTGAGAGGAATCATCTGTGTTATTTTTGTTTACTTATCAAGGCACATCTAGGAACTTGCACATTCAAGAGCTTTGGATCACCGATCTTTAGTTACAGAAGTTACAGTACTGCTGCAGTCAGAGGAGAAGCAAGTGCCTCATGGGTTTTCCTGGCCTGTGGAGTGCACAGTAAAAGGACTCAGCACTCCTAGAAGGCATAGAGCTTATGAAACTGCTAAGTATTACCAGTTGAAACAATTTTTAGGATTTGTGTTGCTGACATGGAGACCATAACCTGGCCTGCAAAATTCAGTTGCTTCTTCAGTTTTCTGCAGTTGTCCTGGACAGTTGCTGGATTTGGTCTCTGGTGGGAGTTCTCCATTGAATGCTTTCTGACAAGTGGACAGAAAGACCCTTGTTTAGTTGTTTTCCTCCTTGCAATGGAAAGAAAATTCACTCTACGAACTAGTTTGAGGAAATCTTGAGATGGGGGGG
>NW_009614625.1:0-6059 GCF_000690535.1 Cariama cristata | reverse complement strand
GTGTGAGTACGTTGTGGGAGGGGGGGGGGCGGGGGAGGAAAACTTTTAAAGAAGGTGATATTTAGCATTTTTAAAGACAAGGAAAACATGCCAGACAAACTGTCTGACCACTGGTATTCAGCGTCAAAGACGAAACGAAGGAACGTTAATTTGTCTGGGGTTTCAGTTCTTCCCTTGTATAAGGCAGTAAGAGTAATTACAGTGAAGTCAATAAGGTCACTCAATTGACTTGAAACAAGGTTTCATTTTTAAGCCTGGATGTGGATGTTGGGTTAGTATCAAAGAAGTTCTATAGCTATAGCTGGGAAAAGTAACCAGGGAGGCTGACTCTTCCTAGTGAAGGATATTATGACTTTTATCATCGTTAGTGAGAAGTGTATGCATTACTGAGGAGAATAATAATAATGAGAAGGAAATAAGATTTTCCAAAGGATCTTTTTAGTTTATAGCATTTACCCTGTGTTCTGCAGTGATCAGATAGTTTAAAGAAGGCTGAGAAAAATCTCATCAGGTAAAGCTTTCCTGGAGGAGGAATTTTTCCCAGTCTGTATTTCTTAGTGATTATTTTGTGTCCTGAAGCAAAGGATTCACACGTAGATATAAAACACAATGCCTAGATTAATGTCAGATTCCTATTTGAATTCAAGCAGTTATGTGTCTGTGAAAAAACAGCATTTTCTATGATGGGTTTCCAGAATATTTCTGTCAGGTATTCCTGTGCCTTGGGTATTTTTGAAAAGCAAATTAAAACCCATTACATAGTCAATCAGGCCATGACACAACTAAAAAATGGGCTCTCTGGAGTTTTTTCCTACGCTAAAAACACCACAGTGGGTCTAGGTGAAGGCTGCATGGTACATTGCACACTTCACATGAAGAACAACAAAAGGAAAATTGCAGGTTGTACGTGCTTTTTGCAGTTTTCCTGAGAGATACTTCAACACTGTTAACAACCACAGTATGAACCTGGCAATGACCGCAACCATAACTCTGTCCCAGGGCAGATTACTGTCAGCATCCTAATGCTCCAACTCATCTGTGACTCTACACAGGTCTGAAGAGTTGTATTTGGAGACTGGAATACTGAAGCACTACTGCTGACTGGATTTGCATTGCTGGAATATCTATATGGCCTGCAAAATCTCCTGCAATTTCGTTTTCCTCATACTGCTCTATGTCAGCATGTTGAAAACCGCTCCTGCAATTTCATTAAGAGAGCCAGAGCTGAATACAAATTTGCAAAGTCTGACTAGTAAAGGATGCATTCCTCACTCAGATAAAAATACTTGGGTTTAAGCCAGATTTAGAGCTTTCACAAGAGTAAATGGACATGAAGTAATGCATCTTGATTTTTGCCAGCATCTTGTGTCGTAAGAAATCGGTCTAGCCATTCCAGGAGGAATTTTGGAGGTGATTATTTCTCACATAATTTTACAGTTTTAAAATACTTCTCACTTCCATGTGAGTAGAAGGAAAATGATAGTCAGGACAGCAAGCCATGCAACAAAGAGTTGACCCTGACAGTGCCACTCTTAATGAAGCTGAAGTGCTAACCATTTCTCATATAAATTATTTCCTGTCTGCTGGACTTATTCCCACAGCTCTAATAGAGAGCTGGTATATTGCTCTAATTGAAAAAGCTTAAGTTGTCTAGGAGGCTTGCTTTGTATAAAATGCAACACAGAATAGTTACTATCAGATAGCAGAAAATATAGAAGTTAATCCATACATGTCTATGTTGCTTTCAACTGTAAAAAAAAAAATTGTTTCATGAATGGAAGAAATAATAAATGCTGCTTGCAGTATGCCGTATGCTATGCTACCCTTTTAATAACCCTGACTCCCTGACCCTTTCATAAAATTACTCTTTGCTCTCATTCATTTTCCTCAGTACTTCCTCTCTTGCCCCTCTTCTCTAATGTCTGCTTACGCAGAAATTAATGCCTGCTGTAATGCATTCAAATCCAAACAGGTATTGCCCTGCAAACTTTCTCTTGGTGTTGGTGGCAATAATCCATTGATTTTCAGGAAATTAAGAGGAATGTAATTTCTATCCTTTTATGTAATGTGCTGGAAATCAACCAATGAATTCAAAAGCTATTAGTGGAGTGTCAGATGGACTGGCAGACAGATGTTATGGATTGTTAAGAAACTAGACTAAAAAACTGAGGCTGAAGAAATAATGCACATGTATACTCCTAATGTTAGAAGTGTGATACCTACATTGCCTGCACAATGTAAATACATACATCTGTTGAGGAAGAAAATGGCTTTTTTTAATTAATATTTCCACATCTAAATACCTGCATCTAAGTACATATGGATTATTTTCCTATTTAGTATGAGTATGTGCAAATCATCCAGGCACCGCTTATGGTACACAGATTTCCATGTGTAGCTGTTTATCAAATCTGCTACGTATTCATTCACGAGTATTTGAAATGCATTCCATAGCAAACAGGCAGGCCTGTCTCTTTGTAGCAGTACTGATCTAAATCAACCCTAGAGACAAACTTTATTAAAAAAAGTCTAGCTCCTCCTCATGCAGACTTTTACTGAGTACTGATCAAAAGCTATTATGCTATTGTGCAATCAGAAACTCCCTATCTCAGGTAAGGCAAATCTGACAACATATTTACATATTTGCAAGCATTCTTTTCATTTATTTTTAAAAAAATGAAGAAAAAAATTAAAGGGCCTGATCCTAACTTAAAACGGGACTTATGCAAAGTGTGTGTACTCAGGAAACTGGTCAAGCCACCCCTTTTGGATGTTCTTGGGGTTGCTGAGAATAGTAAAATGATCATTCTTATTTTGGTGCCTAATCACCCTTTCTGGGAGCTGAAAACCTGTGATCCCTGAAGTTAGACACTGTGATTAGTACAGCAGCCACAGACTACCCAGTGTCTTAGCATAACCCTTCACAGAGTTCCCTTTCGTGGGCAGTATCACATATTTCGAGTCTTCAGGGGCACATGACGGTGGAAGCAGACAGACACAAACCTTGAAAAAGATCCAAATTTATTAAGCTACTTCTGGTAGCATACATGATATCCAAATCTAGACAAACAATAAGCCATCTGTATATATTTGCCTGCTTCATTTTCCTCATACTTAAGCATTCTTCAGGGTTAAGTCACTCTTCTAAGGAGTTCAGCATTTTCTCCTTCCTACTGTACTTTGACTTCTCCTTCAAAGCACAGAATTGAAACAAGTTCTTCTCTAAACTACTCTAAAAAGTCCACTAAAAAAAAAAAAAAAAAATAATTTCTTTTATAACTTACTTTATCTTGACAAACTGCCAAACTTTGTTTAATTTCTGTGTCTTGGGGAGCTCAGACATGAACTAGTTTGTCCAGAGCAACAGTTCTCTGAAATGCCAGTTGAATCCACAATCATCAAAAAGTTTAACATATTTTCATTATCTTTCATTATTATCAGTGTAACAAGTGCAAGTTCTTTTCTTGATACTGCTGCTGAGGTTTAACTTAGTAGGAAGGCAAAAGACAACAGTGAAAGCAATCAAGCTCCACCTTCAAAATAGATGTTGCAAGCTGACAAATTCACGTGCATATGGAGAGCTCATTTCATATGGACATTTTCAGTGACCTTTTTTGCTACCCTACTACAGAAGTGGTATTCTGCAATAACTATGTCCAGATGGCCAGCTATTTCCTACTTAATTTCTACAATAATGGCACAAAGGCAGCAGAGGCTTATTTCAAAGTCAGCACATAGCATTCTGGGCAGTAATCCTACAACGCTTTTTCCAGATAGTGAGCTAGCTGTCTGTGTTCTGGACCCTCTCTTGAAGTGTGTTGTGATTATATAGCAGGGTCACCTGGGGTCAGCCAGAATTGCAGGACTTACGGTCAAACTACACATTTCTACTGGTTCATTCCTTTCAGTGTATCAAAGCATTTTCAAGTTGCTGTCAGCTACCATGAAGGCAACTCTTCTGTCTGCCATGCTGCTAGGAATTTCTCGTACAAAGAGGCTGAGATCTCCACGCTGAATGGATTTGTCTATAGAAAGCCCACACCATTTTGACAGGTCATTTAGCAGCTCAAATGAGGTGATGGCACCAGGAAGAAGATGAGAATACTAGGAATGAACTGTTTCTCAAATAATTTCATTTTCTGAGCTCAGGAAAAAGGCAGAACATGCTGGGAAAGCACTGTGCTGCAGATCTGTCGTGCTTAGGGGAGACAATAAAAATATAAGTACTATGATCATCTCTGTTCTTAGGATCTCTGCCATGCCAATCTTATGGCTATAGCAGCAGCACAGCAGTGCTGGCCATAAAACATAGAAGGCATAGGAGATTCTTGGTGGCTTTACCTGCTTGTTCCCATGTGATATTAATGTATTAATGACACCCATGCACCCATACTTTGTCTGCTGCACCAGGATTAAATGATCCAAAGAAATGTGGTTAAAGAGATGTTTCTCTCTGGTTTTTTGATGTCCTGGTTGCTCAGTACAGCAGCTGCTCCAACATCAGAGTCACAAACTCAGGTATACATAGGAAAAACTGGGACATTGCTCCAAAAACCACAGGGGATGCTCACAGTTTTTCAATTGTTGCTATCGTTTTGGAAAAAAAAACAGCTTACCTGCCATTTCCCTTGCACCTGAAGCCTTTAAGCAAGAGTCCTGCACAGGAAGATGTATTAGTTTTTCCTGAGAAGCTGCAGGTTGACAAAGAAGGACTGGTTGGGGACGTGAAGGCTGGGGGCATCCTTGGCTGCAGTGACCATGAAATCATGGAGTTCAGGATCCTGTGTGGAGGAAGCAGGGCAATAAGTAGGATTACTGCACTGGACTTCAGGACAGCTAAATTTGGCCTCTTCAAGGACCTACTTGGAGGGATCCCATGGGTTAGGGCTCTAGAAGGTAGGGGGGCCCAGGAGAGCTGGTTAATATTCAAGCATCACCCCCTCCAAGCTCAAGATAGGTGCATCCCTATCAGTAAGAAATCAAGCAAGGGGGACAGGAGACCCACACGGATGAACAAGCATCTTCTGGCAAAACTCAGATGGAAGAAGGAAGTTTATGGAATGTGGAGAGAGGGAAAGGCCACTTGGGAAGAATATAGGAATGTTGTCAGAGTATGCAGGGATGCAGTGAGGAAGGCTAAGGTCTACTTGGAGCTAATTCTGGCAAGGGATGTCAAAGACTGGGAGAAGGGCTTCTTCAAGTACATCAGCAGCAAAAGGAAGGCTAGGGAGAATGTGGGCCCACTGCTGACCAAGGTGGGTGCCCTGGTGACAGAGGATACAGAGAACGTGCAGTTACTGAATGCCTTCTTTGCTTCAGTCTTTACAGCTAAGGCACGCCCTCAGGTGCCCTTAAAGTATCCTATTAAGTTCTTAATATACACTAGGAAAATTTAACAGTATATAAAATAGATTTAACATCACTGTCTTTTTGTAGATAGGTTCTGGTAGTCGTTATTTTCCCCGCGGTCAATAATCTATACACGAAAGCTTACATACAAAGAATTAAGATGCCTGTTCATTTCCATCTGCATACTATGTTCAAACTCTTGCTTCCTACTCCCTATTTTG
Organism: Cariama cristata; assembly: GCF_000690535.1. NCBI lineage: Eukaryota > Metazoa > Chordata > Aves > Cariamiformes > Cariamidae > Cariama > Cariama cristata. Next base: position 489 of record NW_009614625.1, on the reverse strand, counting down.
GAATGGAAAATCTCTTAACCTTCATACTATATGTTGTTCTAGTGAAAAAAGAAACAGAGAAGATGTGTATGTGTACATAATGATGACATCTCTAAGCATGTGGAGGAAAAGACGGTTATCAGGAGTAGTCAACATGGATTCTACAAGGGGAAATCGTGCTTGACCAATCTGTTAGCCTTCTATGATGGCACAACTGGCTGGGTAGATGAGGGGAGAGCAGTGAATGTTGTCTACCTTGACTTCGGCAAGTCTTTTCACACTGTCTCCAATAACATCCTCATAGGAAAGCTCAAGAAGTGTGGGCTAGATGAGTGGACAGTGAGTTGGATTGAGAACTGGCTGAATGGCAGAGCTCAGAGGGTTGTGATCAGCAGTGCAGAGTCTGGTTGGAGGCCTGTAGCTAATGGTGTTCTCCAGGGGTCAGTTCTGGGTCTGGTCTTGTTTAACCTGTTCATGAACAACCTGGATGAAGGGACCGAGTGTACCCTC
>NW_009614624.1:0-57943 GCF_000690535.1 Cariama cristata | reverse complement strand
GTTCTTGTTGAACCTCATGCCACTGGTCTTGGTCCGCCTATCCAGCATGTCCAGGTCCATCTGCAGAGCCTCCCTACCCTCCAGCAGATCGACACTCCCATGCAACTTTGTGTAATCTGCAAATTTACTAGGGGTGCCCTTAATCCCCTCATCCAGATCATCTATAAAGATGTTGAACAGCACCGGCCCGAAAATTGAGCCCTGGGGAACACCGCTAGTGACCGGCCGCCAACTGGGTTTAGCTCCATTGATCACAACTCTATGGGCCTGGCTATTCAGCCAGTTTTTTACCCATTGAAGAGTCCACCTATCTAAGCTACAAGCAGCCAATTTATTTAGGCAGATGCTGTAGGAGACCATGTCAAATGCTTTACTAAAGTCTAGGTAGAAAATATCCACAGCCTCTCCCTCATCTACTAAGTGGGTCACTTTGTCATAAACGGAAGCCAGATTGGTCAAGCAGAAAAGCATACCTGGGCTCCACAGTGCCTTGTGATGAAGCCTGCAAGAGCAGCACCACAAATGATGGTGTGGAGACCCTATAACACCTGCAGGCAGTATAACACATCTTTTGTCAGTGCAGCTTCTTGCCTCATAGATGTACTGTGCTGACAAAAGCACCTCTGCAGGCACTCAGTGAAGTGAAATCACAATGCTGGCAGCTGCTTCCCAGTGGAAATGCTACTATTAAAATTTCCTAGTCTAGATAAGGCATTGGTCCAAGCTACTACCTGAATCTTCTAAATACCATTTGAGGGGAAACATTGTCAGCCATTGTCAGCCTACAGACTTACGACAGTCAACAAGTATTGTCAGTGACAGGTCATTTCCCTCATAGAGTTAGTTTTAAGAGACTGACAGAAAACTTTGGACACTATTTAAGAAACCACTAGATAACCTGACCACTTTTTCTTGGGAGCTGTGTGTGTGGCAAGCTTTTCTAGTGGTTTACCTGTTAAATGTGAGTTGCTTGCTCAAAATGCTGGCAGGAAATATCTATACAAAGGAATGTCTTTTCAGTGCCTGATCCTATTAAGCACCTGATTCAAATGGTATGAAACTGAACAAATATTCATGGCAACTAGCATGCTCACTGACTTCGATATACCACCACCAGCTAGGTCCACATAGAAAGACAGAGTTAAGCTTCCTACAACAAGGCTTTTCTCTCTATCAATACAAAATAACACACTTAAAGTAATTTTTAAAAGATTCACACATTCTGAAAAAAAAAAAACACAAAACAAAAACCAAAACAAAGAATTGTTGATGCTGTTCTTCTGTGTCTCTTAAAAAGTGCAAGCTACACCACCATTTACAAGATGGATATAACCTGTTAGTGCTGAATGTGAACCTCAGATGGGGTTATACCCACAAAGTTTCAGCCACAAACGGGAAGAAGTCATGTTTTAATTTCTGGAGTCTCATCACAAATCAATTTATCAGCAGGTAAGAATTTTCCATGAGAATATCTCTGCAAAGGCTTCTCTGTGAGAAGCTAAATTCACATGCATTCTCATAATGCATAGGAACAAATTAGGTGATTGGAAGAGAAAAAGCTGATTCTGAATAAGGTTCCTCTGAAAAAAAAGAAAGAAAAGTATCATTAAAAAAGTTTAAAAAAAATCTTTTTTTTTTTTTTTAATTGAGCCAGAAACCTGTAATTTCATGGAAGATTTTTTAAATGCAGAAGAATCACCCTCCTCTTTGCAAATTACTAACAATGGTATAATTTACTATCTTGGATTTATTACTGTCAAATCAGCACTCTGTCAGTCTATTTCTGTCTTCAAAATACCTCTCCTCTTAGCACTGCCTGCATGAATTTGAACTACAGCTGAGAATTCTTTCCGTATAGAATAAGACAGTTTGAAGGTTTCATTTCGTAGCACAGTGAATTAAAATTACATACATACATATATTTGCAAGAGTGGTTTTTTAATTACTATATTTAACGTTCCATTTCTATAAGGAATATTTATGCTGTCCTTGTGAACAAGTGATTTACTAGTGCACAGAAGGAAAACTCGGAAATGCTTTTTGCACTTGGGGGCATCACCTTCATATATTCTCATCTCTCACCTTCCCTAGGGAGCCTATACTTCCTTACAGGATTTTGTGGCCAGGAATATGTGGGCATGTGCTGTGTTGAGCCACCAGTGGTAACCCCAGCAAATGTAAAACATGCTCTGTTGCCTTGATCATGCCCAGCTCATCAGTAAATCTGAAGACTCCAGTGTGCATGGAACTTAAGAAGCCATCATGCATTAAGAAGTAAAGCAAACGTCAAAATCACATTATGAAGATACTAAGCCTGTCTCCAAAGTGTGTCTGTTGCGTGGACCATCTGCATTGATGGTCTCTGTTATCTTTCTTCACATGTTCTGCAGCCAGATCTGGAGGCATCTAGAAAGCTGGAGAGTTTATAAAGGCCACTCAGTCAAGGTATTTCGATAGAACAAGAAAACAAGTCTAGAAAAGCACTTTGTACAGTAATTCAGTCTCGTTATTTGGAGACCAATTTTACACCAATTTTTGAAGAACAATTAAGTTGTCTCAAAATGGAAATTATAAACTCAGAAGCAAAACCGGTGAATAAAAGGACAAGTCTGAAGGGAAATAAACTATCATCCTTAAAATAGGTAAGACAATAATATTAACAGTTTTCAGCCCCCTGTAATGTGTATATGGTCCTACCTGGTAATACATCACATTTAGCAGGAGTTCTGGATATGTATGCCATACTTAAATTCAGCCAAAAAGGTGACAATAGCGGTCCTCTTAATTGTTGGTTATCCTACATCACCTCCTCTTTTGCATCCATTCCCTATGCAGCAAATACTCCATTTTTCACTGCAACAGCCATTCATACCTCAGTTCTTCCTTCTCATTCTTTTTTTCTTCCAGTAAGGAGCCATAACTACTTCCCAAGGCTGTAGGCTATAACATACAGACTGCTTTTTCCTCAGACGTCTTCCACATTGCCCATGGTGCCTAATGGTTAGGGAGCTCACTCACTGGGACAATTGCTTTAATAAAATTATTTCATTTTTCCTGTATGAGTCCTCTATCTTCTACCTATCTGCTGTATCTGCCTACTGCCCTGACATTATCTTAGGTATAAACCCATTTGGGAATGAATTCTTTCTCATTATGTGTGTAGAGGACGTAGCTCAGTACCATTTCATTATTAAAAAAAAAAACCCACACAAGCAAAAGTGTTACTTAAGTAAAGCACATCTTGAGTCATAGACATAAAAGTAGGCAGGTCAAAGTTTCACAGTACTGGAGCATCTGACATTATTTAAAACACATTTAGAATTGAAAAACCTTCTGTAACTTTCCTGATGCAATTTTTAATTTCCAACTTGCAAAGAAAATCATGCACTTGACAAGCTGTAGTAATATTGTTTGCTTGCTCTGGAGCAGAGCAGAGTGTGATATTCAGTAACTAATAATAAATGAATGACACGTTCCAGTTTATTCTTAAATGCAAAATGGTTATGTTTTAACCAAATCAAAAATAAAATTTTTTTGTATTGCATTATTTATGATTCTTTCAGCCTTAGGGATTCATAGATTGCACTATACAAAGTAAGCTGATGTGATTTCATAGTAGAAAAAACATCATTCATATGTTCTTATTATGAATGAATTGCTCAAATCTTCATTCTATGAATGGAATGAACCCAAAAGCCTATGTATTTTTAAAAATTAAAGCCTAGAGACCACCAGAAATTTCGCACTGCAGTAGAAACAGACTTCGAATTTCTGTTTTAAGAAATATCACTATGCTTATCCCTAGAAGAATATGTAAACTTGCTGCACTTTAGACCTGTAAATGTAATTTTGTGTTAGTTTTAAGAAAAGGATCTGTCATGTTACCTCAGCGTATTAGTAAGATAATACTCAGTTCAGATTTCTTTTATAAAGTCACAAAGGCCACAAGATAAGAAAAAAACATTTACGCAATCTAAACTTTAAGTAATAGATACGTAATCAAAAATACTATTGCTGTATTTTATTTAAATATATCTGTGTTTGCAGATTCTGTACTTTAACAGTACAAAAAACCAGTGATCATTACAGGCATTGTACTTTGGTAAGTGGAAATGGACTAGCATCTGAATGTCTACTTTTGTCATCTCTTATGTATTTCTAACAGTTCACTTTCAAACATTCATTCTGTAGATCTCTTAGGGAAGGAGAAAATCTACCTTTGCTTTAAATATGCATAAACAATAAGAGAAGTAACCTTCAAGTGAGGAAAGTTGGATTTAACAGCATTGGAAGAATGGAAATCCATTCCTGTTTCTACTTGAAAAGTAGTACAGACACATCAGCTAATATGCTCCCTCTAACAGCTCCCAGCAAAAGTTAAATATTTTATTTTTCAGAAAAGTCCCAAAGTTTTTCTTTATATTTAGAAAAAATGTTGTTTTCAGAGAAGTTTGAAGGGTAGCTTCTCTAAGGTAGGACACTTAAGCTTTTGTATGTTTTGTTTTTCTCTCCTTGGGGAATGAATAATTTTCACATTGCAATTTCAATAAAATATTTCCCTCCCTATTGGAGTTATCTCACTTGTTCACATAGTATATTATTATGTAGCAGCCCTGAAGAGCAGTTAATGAAACAATTAATTTCAACTGGATCGGGTGGCTGTCAAAATGAGTGACATGGATTCATCTACACCTGATATAATACTCTCAGTTAATTGATGTGAAACAACGCAAGTGGATGAAACTGCAAGAAATTAGCCAAGTTGTAGATAACTGTGAACACATGTAATGGAAAGCAGTTTATTACTTACAGATAAATTAATGCTGATAAAAGTATGTTGATTAATACTATAAAAATTGCTTCAATATAGGAAGTAGTGCCAAGTAAGAAAAAACCCAAATAAATTATTATATCAAAGAATGTCCATAACTGTGTTGTAAAGTCCAAGTATTGAAGGACAAGACATGAATGAGATTACAAAAAGTAATGCCATAATCTCAGAAGCTGCCTATGGGACATCACGACCGCAGACAACTGCCAACTGAGGGCTGGCTGGAGGCAATAGCTTTACTTAGCTTAGGATCCTCACAAGTCATGGGACAGCAGTTTGTTGAAGCTGCTGTCAGCCCAGGTTTGGATTGACACAGCAGCCGGAGTTTGACACTTAAAGTCTGGGAGCTAGACTGGTAAAAGACCTGAGTGCTCAACAGATTCCAGTGGAAATCTGTGAGAATGTCCTCAATTTCTGAAAACCTGGTCTCAGCTTGTCTAATACACTGTCCCCACCTAGCTTCCATTCTACCTAGGGACTTGAAAGGAAAAGGAAAAGCTGAATCTTTTATTCTCTCTCAGTTTTGCCCATTACCCTGGGCAATGTCAGTAAATAATTTTTTAAATCTCAACATTCCTCACTATCCAACTGCCTCTCAGTATTTTGTATTGCCAAAGTACAATACAAAACAAGCAACTGTAATGAACACCATGTCGCTAGAGCTTCCTTGGCCAAAATCAGATCTTTAAAATCTGAAACTTCCTTTAGCTTTCAAATAACAGGTGCCACACTCACTCTATAGTCAGATTAAGGCATTTAAAAGTTAACAGTACACAAGTAATATCAACTATTTTATCAATTAGGATACAGTCAATCACAGATTTACATTTCCTGATTTTTGTCATATAAACCTACATTGTCACTAACTACTGTGCAGCTCATAACAGCCTTGACAAAAACATATCATAGAATTGATAGGTTTACAAGCCTCTCAGTAAAATAAAACCACTTATTGAAGTGGCCACTTCATACAATGTCATTTTCAGCACTGCACATAACATTCAGCCAATTCTTTCACTTCCTGTATCTGGTTCTCAATTAAAAGTTGAACCGCTAGAAGACGTAATGCATTTTGCCTGAAAGTTAAAAACAGGTGTCTTTACAACTCCTAAAATACTGCATTAAAAATATTAACATCCTGCCCATCATTGTCTAGAGCTTTGAGATGTATTATCACTCATAACTTATAAAATGTTTCAAATTTAGCTGAAATGTGAATAACAATTGTACATTTAGCCAGGTATGACAAGGTTAGGTATTTTAATATGAAAATCTCCGATACTTAACTGAAACAATAAAATAGGATTATCACATTTATAGCATAAATGTGTTTATTAACGTATTTATAGTCATAATAGCTCATAATGCAGCATTTAAGTTCATTAAAGTAGATCTGTTGGAAAAGTGATATGCGATCCATGAATAAGAAAGAGGAAAAATACTCCTTTGATTTTAAATGAAGCTTAACGAATTCAGGATGTCTACAAGGAACGGTAGAAGTGAATTGCTAGCAGAAGTCAAATGCCTATAGAGCAAAAATATTGCTCTTCATTGCAATATATCTTTTCATGGATAAAATACCATTTGTCCTGCCTCCCTTCAAAAAACTTGTAACAATCAGTTCAAAATCTATCTTTTTATATTAATATGCAGATTCTCTCCTTCTCATGAGATAGATACAGATTTCAGAGTACATCCTACTCTGCAAAATCATCCCTAGTCTTAAGTGAGAAATAATACAGCAGGCTATTTATCTGTCTTTTTCTGTACCTGGGTAAATATTGTGAGCAGGACCTGGGGAGTGTCCCATGGTATTATCTGCGGCATCATGTGGTGATGGGGCTGGCTGGAGGGGCTGGATTGCGAGACACTCATTCAGAATGTCCTGGCCAAGCTCTGAGCTCGATCGCAACTGAAACACAAGAGATAAAAAAGGAGAAATTATTATAACATGGATGAAAAAAAGGAAATGAATCACAAAAATCCTTAAGACACTGAAAAATTATAATGAAGAAATGTTGAGAGCTAGATAAAGAAATGGAACACAAGTGAAAATCTTTTCTTTTTAATTCTGGTTAATATCCTTCCATTACAGCAGGCATTTTTCAAGTCTGAGAAAGGAAACTCTTCCAGATGCTTAACAAGACCGTACTGAGGAGAAGGGCTACTTGTACACATAGGACCTCGGATAGATGGACTTACACGTGCTCTCTTGTCATGCACTGCAAAAGACAGAAGAGTGTTCTGATTCATGGATAATGAAGATTCATCAAATGTCTGACATCTCTTATATCAGCAGAGGGACACTATAAAAAAATACAAATATTTTCCTACTGGTTTATTGCTCTGCACTGGCTCACTAAGAGACATGAAAAGCAAAGGTGCTCGTGGCACTGGGAACAATGGACTACGAGCAGCCAGGAGTGGTATCATTCAAGATGGTCAGGATGGAAATGGTACCACTTTATATTGACCAAAGCTGTCTTGAGATCACATTGTTAAAGTGACTAGGATTGCATTTGTTTCACATTACGGCTGAACTGATCTGAAAGTGAGTACTTCATCACTGCCACTATCCCAGCTGCATGCATGGCCACTTGCCTGGTACCTGATCCATCAGCAACAAGTCTGTTTATCTGGCAGATCCAGCAGAAAATTCACTCTGCAAATAATTAATAAACAAATGCATAACAAGAGTTTTCCTTTGGATGAAACTGGATGAACAGTCTCACCCTGAGTCTACAACACAATATAATAAAAAATACAATAAAAAAAATTTCCCCAAAACAAAATAGGGAAAAGGGAGAAAGCCTACTGCAGCACCCTGACACAAGGCTGTCCTAGCTGTAACGCAAAACTGCACCCTGAGGTTTCTGGAAGACAGATGCTGCTCTGCCTGTCCCAATCCCTTGCCTGATGTTACTGTTGTATGTAACAAAAATTTGCCTGTTCCTTAGGGCCATCTCGGCTCACAGGCTGGTGTATTCATTTAAAAGCATGAAAAAGGAAAGTCTGTGTTTATATGCATGTGGGCCACTGCAGTGGCTGAGATGTGAATAAATATACTGTCCTGTCACCCATGCCAGCGAAGAGATAGTTCATGCAGCATTTTGGACAGAAACCTGACCTAGTGCAGTAGGATTTTCTGCACTCATGCATCAGAGTCCCAAGAAGCAAATCTCACAGGTACAACTGAGGCATCTCCTCTCTGTTTGGTGCCATGAAAGGTGAGCAGGTAACAGCAACTAGAACATAACCTAGCACCTCTAACAAACTTCTAAGGGAAGGAAGAGAAACAACAAGAGAAATTTCTGTCCATCCTATACTCAGAAATGAAGAAAAAAGAGTAACAGGGAATGATTCTCAATGCAACTGTAGAAAGACCCATTACTGTGCCACAAGATGCTGATAATCATTCAAATGACTTTTGATGACATGCATTAATACAAAACCATTGCAACAGAATAGAGAGTTGGTCTTACACATCATAAGCACTTGAGGTAGGGTGACTGTAACAGGAGATACTACGCAGCCTATGATACCTACGCACGTGCTGTAGATTATTCCTTCTCTTAAAAATTTAGTGAGTCATTGTTAAGTCCAAAGGTACACTACCTTTGTAAGGAATATTTGTTATTCTACAATTGTACGAGGTGGGGGTGGGGGGAGAAAGAGAAAGAGGGTGAAAAGGGAGAAAAGGGGAAAGAAAGGGAAAAATACCCTGACAAATGCTTTCCATTTATTATCCATATTTACAGTCCATTATAAGTACAAATGTTTCTTTCAGTGTAGCACGTATGGTTGTCTGCTATTATCCACTAATTACTCTGTTCTTACTACTCTCACTAGTAACATGGCTTTTGCATGAAATTAAGTGCCTGGGAAATTAAATGTCAGATGTATCCAGATTCAAATTCTTATCAGTTACATTATTCATAAGCATTATGTGACTTTAAATTTCTATGGAATCTAATAAGAAAATAAATACAAAAAAATCTGACTTCTGTAAAAAAATCAGGATTTTATTACACAGAATACAGATTTACAGAGCTTACCTGTGTAAAGTTGTTTGTTTGTGCAATATTTTTTTTGTGAGTAAGAAACGGATCAATTTTCTGTGGTCAGCACTCATATGGATGAAAGAGTGAGCCGAACAAGGAAATGAGAGCTAAGTATTTACACATTAGTTACAAGTATTGAATAACAGCAACAGCCTATTTTACACATTTTTTCTATTTCGCACTGTTCAGGAGGTTTGTTTTGCATTTGCCAACCTTTTGATACTGAGAACAAATCTATCGTGATAACCTGTGCTGACATAAATTTTCTGGCTTGCTCAACAGCCAATGCTTATAAAAACAAACAAAACCCAGGATCAACAACAGAAAACCAAAAACAATGAAACAAATACTGGGAGACAGTTGTGATCTGATTGCTGAAGACAGTTCTTAATCCATGCATTGGTTATTATTGATTTATATTTACAACCACAAGGGCTAGATATATAGGTCTTATAAACTTAGATACACACATACATACATGTATTGTCTATTATATTTAGAATGACAATATATGTATTTAACATACATATAATGAAATATCCTGAGCAAGAGGTGGATATTACACTGATTTGTGCAACTGTAGACACACACTGCTAATTCAAATTGCCACTAAAAATACTACCACAGGCTTTCTATAAATCCTTACCAGACAATAGGTGCTGGGAATAACTTTACTCTCCTTTATTGCAGGATATGTACCTAAGTTGCTCTTTAAGAGTAATTACTGTTGCACCATTGGAAAGGGTGGGGAGCAGAGGTAGAGGACGACTTCCCTCCTCTACTGCGTAGCAGAGCAGCACCAGAAATGGGTAAGCTTCCTTTAGCAGAACCAGCCATTGAATCAAACTAGTCACAACTTCTGGAAAACTGCATTCCCCACCATTACTGTTTTCTCTTGAGAGAGACAGTAACCATGCTTGGTTGCTGGATCCTCCTTCCTCTGCCATCTAAAGCTCATCCTCTCTGCAATGTTTTTCCAGATCTTTCCTCTGTACCATTATATCAGGGCTGGCATAAGCTGTCACCATTTTGGAACAACATAGACTGCAAAAAAACAGACTCTGGTTTAAATATGCCTGATCAAGGCATTGTTTTTTTCTGTAAAGACATTCAGGGTAAAAAACCACTCCATCTCAGTCAAATATTTTTGCATATTTTATAGAAAACTTTTAATAAAAAGTTTTAACTAAAACCAATCTTTTGTATTTTGTCAAGAGCAGGTAAATCTGAGTTATGATTTTTCTTTAGTATGAGAAGAAACACAGAACAGACAATGAAAACACAAATGATCTCAAAAACAGGCAAATAAACCAACCATTCATTGCATTCATAAACTTTTACCTCCAGTTTGCTATAAAGGACAAAAAATAACTGAACAAATCTAACCACTGCAGTCTATTTCTTGCTTTGCTCTAATGACAATGCATTTTTTTTTCCAGCCTAGACTGTAAACTTACTAACCAGCTGTGAAAGACAGTTGACAGTCTCTTTGACTTCTGTGTAAATCATATCCCAGCACAAACCTCCCAGCATCCTGGCTGCAATACCTTGCTTCCCTCATGATCGCTCAGCTGAGCACCAGTACAATCACGTTGGGACTGAAAACTTGCCAATCTATTTTTAAGATCTACAAGCTTAGAAAGTTACCTTACTGAATGATGAAATCAGTAACTGACAATTTTGCCATGCTGAACAGAGACATTTTCTGTGTGCTGTAATGTAGCCTAAATTTATGGCTGACCAAGGTGCAAGTTAACAATCAACTGCTCAGCTCACTTACAACCTCCCTGTATGAAATATTTGTTCTAAATAATAGATTTTCTATTTTAATAGCTCAGTTGTATGGCAGACTTGTGAAGTTTTGTATTTGGAAATCTGAGACATTCCCATTGTCACAATGTGGTAAACAAATCACTGTCAGTCATGAGTTACAATTGTTTTATTTCTGTGACAATCAACTAATGCTTATCAGCTTTCCGAACAATAAATGGAAATTCAACTCCTGTACATTTAGATACGATTAAAGCATTACCCAAGATTAAATGATACAAGCAGAAGTAATTAGAAGGCAGTAAGACTCTACATTCTTCAATTTTCAATTTCATTATATTTGAGTACAAGAGCAGAGACATGCTGTTGATTAGATGCATGATATAATTCCAGAGAAAATGTCTCCTTAAAAGAAAAGATCATTTGTTTTGTATTTCTCTAACCAATGTGTGTTTTATCTGAGATCTGCACGTACAACCTGGCTAGTTTCTTCAGCATTATTTCTGTTCAATAGAAATCAGACACCATCAAGGAAAAAACATACAAAATGTGTGTTTATGAATACATTTAGTCAGAAGAGAAGTAGTTTAGGATTTCTCAAACATTATTAGTTTGTTTCCAAACCACTTAAAATAGGATCTCAGTAACTTCAAAACCTGCCTATATGTACTCAGATTAACTCTAGTAATTCTTCAGCAAAGTCTGGACTCCTCCAGTCATTCAAACATGTCAGTTATGTCATCAAATCACAGCATTTTAAATCTTGCTTTTGCGAAAGTAGGTTTAATGGACTGTATTTATGTTGTGCACCTAGTAGCATATTTCCATATGTGAGGGAGACATTGGTTACAGCTTATTTATTTTGATGCAGGTTAGACCTGTGTCTCCCATGCCTAAAGCCAGCAAAAAAACTCTAAATACTGCTACATTTCATTGAGAGGAATTGTTTTACACTAACTGTATTAGCTCTATAACTGTGTTTTTGTTTTCCTTATAAAGCTCAGGAGGAATTTTTGTTATTCACATAGTCTGTATATTAAGTTTGCTAAGCGCTATTTGTCAAGTAGAGAATAAGCCAGCAGACTTTCACTCATTTTTATTGTCCGCAAATTAAGCTGGCATTGGGAGACAGAAGCATGACCTATCTACACAGAGCTACATATTGTACTACTTTTTCTGAAGGAGTAGCCAGAATTTAATATTTGCTTGCACAGTTAGAGTAAAATGATGCCCTGTTAGTATCATGACATTGACAGTACACAGACATGACCACTAGAAAATTATAAGTTGAATATGAAGCCATGCTATGTGACAGTGTTTACTCATATTATAGGGTTGCTTGCTAGATCATCCCTTTACTCACGTAGATCAGCTTCAAGCACAGTACTAAACCTTTTTGACAACAGACAGTAAAAGTTTCCATTTGCTAAAAGTTTATGCTTGCTAAGTGTCCTAATTCTTGCCTCTGGAGGCTACAGACATCGGGGGGCGAAGAAGCAATGCAGAGAGAAGGGATTCCTCAATAACCTTTGTTTCCAGTGCGTCATCTGGGCAGGATTTCTAGAGAACCACAGCATTCACTATTCTGCTAATTGTCTAACACAGCTTTCAGTAATTGTGCATGCTATTCTTACATTCTGTTTCAATTAAATGTTCGGCCAGGAGAACATAACAAAAATCAAGTTAAACTAGCCTATCTGCACAGTAGGCATGTTAGGTTCTAGACAAGAAATAGTTACTTTTGCTCCTCTCAAACACTGGAGTTCAAGTACAAAAATGGCTTCCATTTTTGTGATCTAGCATAAATCAGGAAAACATACCAAAAATGTTTTTCAGTCTCTTGCATTAAAAATCAAAAGGACCTGGAACCTACACAATCAGCTAACGTTGGCAAATTTTAAGTCAAGAAGAAATTCTGATTTTGAAGCAATACTACAAGGGGAAAACACTGTTACATTAAGATTGATGACACTGAAATGACTTCTACCTTTATTATATAAAGAACAGAGAGTTTTCTTTTGATTGATATTATTCTAAGATGAGGAATAATTTGGGTTATCTCATTAAAATGAAACAGAACACCAAGAACACTTATTTTAAGGGGAAAAATTGCAGCTGGGACAGATCAGAAAGGAAACTTTGAATAAAAAAATCAAACTGAGATTCTTACTTTAAAGAAGAAAAGTACAGTTAGAGTGACATGTATTGTAAGTCGCCACTTTCTGAAATAAACAAAAAGCTTGTTTGATCATAGTTCTGTTGAAAACATTACTTTGCTCTACATATTTGGAAGTAATGTGTTTTAACATAGAAGGTTCCTAAGGATGCTCCTTGTTGTGACATCCACTGTCTTGGAGAAGTCCACATTTTCATACATTTTGCTTTTGTTTCTTTCTCACTGTAGTCATAGAACTGGCAAGTACCCATACCGATGCATGCGCATGCACCCAAACACACATGCACATTACCTCTCTGCCTGCCCCATATCAAATTGTATCAACTCTGAAAACATGCAACTATCTTATAAAAATTGCCACCTACATAATACCTATGAAACTTCCTATTTCACCATCTTTTTCTCACAGTTCTAAGAGGCTTGTAGCTGGTTTTTGTATGAGCAGCAATCTAAGAGCTGAGCTGTGCCATTAAAAAAGCAGGAAAAAATCACTCTCTTGTGCCACACTGATCTGGAGATATAGCTAGTATATGATATTGCTAAACATCAGCTTTTCCAAGAAAATGCATCCTGACAAAGAAACCACTTGTACTCCAGAATGATTTGCTTTCCCTTTCCGAAAATACATCTGTTTGGTAAATTTTCATTTCATGACTGGAAAAACGTGGAAAATAAAAAAGTACCTATCCACTTGGTCCTTCATTTACCACAAACATATTTTTCTCCCTGTCACAGGTTACAAAAATTGCCATGAAAATCTGTAGAGAACATCAGCAATTATTAGTATACAGAAACAAAGACTTTCAGATTTCACATTCTCTTTTTAAACCCTGCAGCACCCTTTATATAACACTGGCATTCACTTTAAGTATTTGATTTTGTGTTAATCTCCACTGGAACTTATGTTCATGCATGTACCAGTTCCTACAAGGAAATATTCATCTGTTCAAATTAATACCTTGATTAGAGCCTAAGACTAGAACTGAAATACTCTGGCAGCTGTACTAGTAAGCGATCCAAATTTCTAGCCTTCAGACATATGATTTTTAGTCCTGCAAAGATTGCTTAGGGCATCCCTATACAGCTTCATCCACTGTCTGTGAGTTATGTCTTTAGTGTGTTTCCTGGCTAGATGATGATGTGATGTACTGGCTGGGCTGGCACTGCTAACTTTCAGAGTTCCTACAGCCTCCCATTTATTGTGGGCCATTTCTGTTTCAGGTTAGGTTTGTTGTCTTTGTTAAAGCCCTAATTCAGCTTACAGTGCAGTCTCACAAACCACTGGGTCAACAGATGGAGCAGAGCTCTGCAGCACAGAGAGGAAACAAATGGGCAGACGAAGGCCCTCCTCATACAGGGAATGTCAGTGAAGCCAGTCTATCATTACTTCAGGAGTAGTACTGAGGACTCCAAATCACTACTTGCCAATGCAGGCCAGCTGCCAACACCCATCTCCAGCAGCGTGAAATCTGCATGTCAATGATGGATGCAGAGGAAGTCCCAGCCTGGAACAGCGACACACTGTGAGAACAGTCGTAAAGACTTGAAGGGTGTTTGGGCTGCTGTCATGGCGGTTAACTGCAACCTCTTAGGCATCCTTTACACATCTTCAATCTTGCTTGCTTAGATACTGGTGATGCTTAAGTAGCATCATGGACAGGATAGCACATTTAAAGCCCAGACTGAAGCGTTACTGGGTAATGAGAATCATGGAATTATAGAATCACCTAGGTTGGAATAGAACCTTAAGATCATTGAGTCCAGTCAAACCTGAGACTGCCAAGTCCACCACTAAACCATGTCCCTAAGCACCACATCTACACGACTTTTAAATTCCTCCGGGGATGGTGACTGTACCACCTCCCTGGGCAGCCGGTTCCAATGCTTGACAACACTTTCTGTGAAGAAATTTTTCCTAATATCCAAACTAAACCTCCCCTTGCACAACTTGAGGCCATTTCCTCTTATCCTATCCTTTGCTATTTGGGAGAAGAGACCAACACCCACCTCGCTACAACATTTCAGGTAGTTGTAGAGCGCGATAAGATCTCCCCTCAGCCTCCTTTTCTCCAGACTAAACAACCCCAGTTCCTTCAGTCGCTCCTCATAGGACTTACGCTCCAGACCCTTCACCTGCTTCGTTGCTCTTCTCTGGACACGCTCCAGCACCTCAATGTCTTTCTTGTACTGAGTGGCCCAGAATCGAACATGGTATTCGAGTTGCAGCCTCACCAGCACTGAGTACAAAGGGACGATCACTTCCCTCGTCCTGCTGGCCACGCTATTTCTGATACAGGCCAGGATGCTGTTGGCCTTCTTGGCTGCCTGGGCACACGGCTGGCTCATGTTCAGTCGGCTGTCAACCAACACCCCCAGGTCCTGGAGCAGCTTTCCAGCCACTCGTCCCAAGCCTGTAGCGTTGCATAGGGTTGTTGTGACCGAAGTGCAGGAACCAGCACTTGGCCTTGTTGAATTTCATACAATTGGCCTCAGCCCATCGATCCAGCCTGTCCAGATCCCTCTGTAGAGCCTTCCTACCCTCCAGCAGATCAACTGGGACCGCCCCGGTCTGCCAGGACTGCTGATAAATGATGGAAAGTGGCTTGCTGAGCACTTCTACCAGCTCCTTCAGCACCCTTGGGTGGATCCCATCCAGCCCCATAGACTTGTGTGTGTTCAAGTGGTGCAGCAGGTCGCTCACCGTTTCCTCTTGGATTATGGGGACTTCATTCTGCTCCCGGTCCCTGTCTTCCAGCTCAGGGGGCTGGGTACCCGGAGAACAACTGGTCTTACTGTTAAGGACTGAGGCAAAGAAGGAAGGCATTATGTACCTCATCCTTTTCCTCCTCCTTTGTCACCCTGTTTCCCCCCTCATCCAATAAAGGATGGAGATTCTCCTTAGCCCTCCTTCTGTTGCTAATTATTTATAGAAACATTTTTTATTGTCTTTTATTGCAGTAGCTGAATTAAATTCTAGTTGGACTTCGGCCCTTATAATTTTCTCCCTGCATAACCTCACAACATACTTGTAGTCCTCCCGAGTTGCCTACCCCTTCTTCTAAAGGTCATAAACTCTCTTTTTTTTCCTGAGTTCCAGCCAAAGTTCTCTGCTCAGCTGGGCTGGTCTTCTTTCCTGCCAGCTGGACTCTTGGTACGTGGGGATGACCTTGTCCTGCAACTTTAGATTTTTCTTCTTGAAGAACATCTAACCTTCATGAGCTCCTTTGCCCTTCAGGACTGCCTCCCATAGTACTCTGTCAATGAGGCCCCGAAAGAAAGAAGTGTTCCTGCTCTCTCAAGCCCACCTTCATGCATACGCTGTGACAGGGAAGTGAAGACACACAAGTGCAGAAAAAGATACTGTTTGCTACCAAAAATGAACCTGAAGAATACAAAACGCTATGGGCATGCACTGATAGCTCTTTACAGAGTTTTGAGACAATCCAGGTTTTTTTTACATTATACATTTATACATGTATAAATGTAATGAGGGTGACAGCACTTTTTCCTTCTGGTGCACTTTTCAACACATCACACTACTGAAAATCACAGGAGTACAAGCTCAGGGCAGAAACCAAGTGGAGGGAGGAATCATGATGTGAAATAGCAAGTGTTAACATCAGAGTGAGCCAACAATCTCCTGCTTAAACCAACTGCCACAGCTGCCAGTGAACCATGAAAACCATAGGGTGGTTTTGACGTTTCCTCCTCCCTGGAGAGCGGAGCTGCTACATGCACTGCTGGCAAAGCACATCTGCCACAATGGAGCTTCCTTGTTGAGGAACACCTCATGCATACCACCACAGCGCACATCACTGCTGATGCTGCAGCTCTCGGGGGGAGTCAGTCACAGCCGGTCCTCCATCTCTTTCAGGGTCTGTTTTCCTGTTTCTCACTGACCATGCTCAAAAGAACTGGTCATTCGTAGTCTCAAAAGTTTTACAACAAATTGTATGATTAAATTCCTTAAAGACTGCTGCCCATTCCTAATCCCTTTTTGCCAACATCCCTTTCAGGAAAAATTGCTGCACACCATGGTGCCTGATTTATATTTAATTTTGAAATCAGGAAGTAGAGGGATTAAAGTTGGGGATTAAAACACTTACTCTTTACTGCATTTTTTCTGCAGAATAGTTTCTTAGTTACCATGGGCACTGCTCACTGACCCTTAGCCCTGGAATGCACTTCTTTTTGCACTAGTGACATCTTTTAAATGGACTCTGTAGAGAACAAATGAGGGAAAATATCCTTATGTTCGACTGCTCTCAAAGCAAGAAAATAAATTTACTTCCCTTTCAATCCATTCTCTCCCTTTTGCAGTTTTAACAGTGAAATCTGAACTAAGAGTTCAAGTAAGGGCAAGTGAAACCTGAAAGACGCAGAAACAAAATGGGCTCATACTGTAGGATCTGGCTGTTTGCTCCCCACAAGGCAGGTGTTCACAAACAGAGCAATTTCTCCAGATTAATATAGTCACATAATGGACAATGTCACTGGTAACTAGCTTAGTGCCCGAATAACCTGCTGAAATACCAATGATGTAATGCTCTAACCCTCCTTGGCTCCCTCTTTCCTCATCAATTAAACATTCTGAGTTAGAAAAATAAAAAAGAAGTGAATTTATTTCCTGTAAGAAACACATTAAGCATTGTGCTTCTTGATTCACAAAGAAGCCTAGATCAAGCACTGAGAAATGAAAGGAAATGAAAGGAAAAAATGGAAATAAGTGTTGGGAAATTAAATAAACCAAAGATACTAGCTAAAGAAATTCACCAGACTTTTTTTTCTATTCATGTGCTCCACTAAATCTAAGTGCTGGTGTATAATTTTGTTTATTCCAAAATCTGTAAACAAACTGGTAGCTTCATCAATTGTGTGGTAAAATCAACAATAAAAAAGCCTGCTTCTACTGTAAAACAATGTAAACAATGAATGATCAAGAAGTGTGCAGCCATGTAAGAAGCAAGAGCTCTGTATTATTTTGCTAAGGGAATAATGTTTTTGTGGACATGACCCACAAAATACAAAGGTAGACAACCTCTCAAAACTATAGAAAACCCCACGTTAACTTGCAATGAAAACATTTGTGTGTCTTATTTCCAGAGAAATACTGTTCAATAGGGGGATATCATGTCTTTAAGCACTTGAGTTTTTTACTATTTCTCTTAACATTTTCATTGTAAGGTGGATGGGTTTATATATATTATACATAACAAGGCTCTAAGAGAGTAAAGATGAAAAGGGACATAAAATGACTAGGCTTCAGAAGAATTCAATTACTGAGATCCGCCTCTAAAGATGGAGATTTTATATCCTCTTTTTGCTAATGTGGGGGTTGCTCAGTGGCAGAAGAGTAGTATCTGCAGGATCCTTACCATCTGTGCAAGGTGGCTTCTGTAAAGCCCCCTCAGTTCAGATGGGAAACCTGGTCAAGGTCAGCCCAGGCCACTCTGCAAGGCAATTCCAGGAATTGCTTCGGTCAATGATCCATAACCTTATTTCATTATTTCCAACATGCTCCACACCTAGTGTGGACTGCTCTGCTCTACTAGCCTCTACTACAGTCGAAAGTAGGAGTGGATATGGCTGAGGTGTCATACAGCCACTTCATCTCAACAGTGCAGTGTAGCACCTTTTTTCTTTATTGTAATCAGCAAAAGTATTCTGAAAACTTCCCACCATTGCTAACTGATTGGTTTTTGAAAGAGCAATAATTGCAACATGGAAGAAATCATGCAGAAATAGCAGCAGGATTAGGGAGACTCTGATTGCCTGTCCTTTATTCCTCCTCAGCACAATAACACCTGAAAAGAACTCCTTCCAACCAGATATCACAGGAATAAATCTTGGAAGAGTCCATCTTCACTGGGAGAATGTTTTGACAACTCCTCAAAAGCCATCAGTTTACAAGTGGCCATCTGTGTCAAAAAGGAATATTAATACATATAAACGAACCAAGCTGGAAATGTGTGCACATATCCCTTATCTCCTGAGGTCTCACAACTCCCTTCATTCCTTAGTGATTTGGCAGATGTACCATATAGACTACAATTCAAAAAAACCTCCACCAAGTGTAGACCACTTTCAGAAACGTCCTTTGGACTGCCCTTCCCAAATCTATGCCTCTGTGATACTTGCTTTCCAGCAGAGACAGTACAAAAATTCTTTCCCAGAGAAAGCCAGGAAAACAGATACAAGCACAGTTGTTAGAATCATAGAATAGAATCATAGAATCATTATGGTTGGAAGAGACCTCAAAGATCATCAAGTCCAACCGTATACCTGATGCATTGTTGTGTTAGACCAAGACTAAGCACAAATCAAATAAATAAATAAGGAGGAAAATATAGTTAAGACTAAACGCTGCATGCTTCAGCTGATTTATGCTCCTCTGCATAGTATTGAAAAATCTGGTAGACACTTACTATGCTATGTATCCGCTGAGGTGTTAAGCTATCTGGTCAGCTGAATCCATGCATGGTTTCCTCAAGACCCATTTGAATGAGCTAAGATGATGCAGGTTTCCAGGAGACAGACAGCTTTCAGAGGCAATTGTCAGGTAAGCATTCAATATCTCAAAGCTCATCTGTACAATGTATTTGATCCATAACTAATTTACACAGGATCAAAGACATGGTCTGAGCATTGTTAAAACTGCCAAAGAATCAAAGACTGATCAGCTGAAAGCTGATAGTCTTTGGTATAAATTGTCTTTCAGTTCAAGGCCCAGACTAAGACTTTTACATTCTTAGGTTAACGGTTGGACTAGATCGTCTTAAAGGTCTTTTCCAACCTAAACAATTCTATGATTCTATGATTCTATTCCCTTTAGCTGGTCTTGTTTATCTGAACTGCTCAAATTATCCTTTCCTTCTTTCCACAAAGATGGAGCTAATCAGTTGTATCCTTATCTATTACACTTTCCTCTAACTAAATTGAAACAATCTTTTAAATATTTTTTTTTTTTTTTTTGGCAGGGCACACTGGCTTAAAGAACTATTATACATGACACGGTTGTTCACTAGTATAATTATGGACAAAATTAAAACCATACCTAAACACATAGCCACTGCATTGTTCAGATGATAAGGTAGATGTTACCAAACTGATCTTGTCTTTGCCAAACAGCTGTACGAAATCAAAGCAATCTTTTGTCCTTTTTTTAAATTATCTCTTATCTGTTTGAAAATGCACTTTTTTAAAAGAGAAAACCTTTCAAAAAGGCATTAGACATTGCAGATGTTCATGACAAGATCTACACAAAGCCAGTGGAGAGTCCATTCCATTCAAGTGGGACTTGCATTGTAACACTTAAAAGTGAAGTAAATATGTTTTTAGATTCACAAATACATGTTTCTTCAGCAAGATTCCTGCAGAAATAGCAAATTATTTTTCATGGTATACTGGTATGAAAAAGATAATGTTCTTATAGTTGTACAAGGCTAAGTGCTAGCTTGCACAACAAATAGATCTTCATGAAGAGCATAATGGTAGTATTCACCTTCTATATTGGTTTCAAATCACTGGATATGTAATAGTGTAGCCTCTGGATTTTGTTAATGATATGTTGCATAATTTCATTTCCACTAACTTCAAGAAAGAGACATACAAACTAAAAGAGCTATGGATTCATATTTTCAAAGACAGTATCATCAGTTCACAGATGTAAGAAATTTGCTGTTTACTAAAAACGAAAGGGTAACCAACTGAAAATAAGCTTACTTGTGTCAAGTAGTGCCCTATTTTTTGACTAGTCAGAGACTCCACAGGATCACTGAAGGAACAAAATTACTCAGCCGTGTTGAAGATACCAAAGCAAAGCTCTCAACTGTAGCCTTCCTTATTAAAGGTGTTTTACAAATAAGAACTACAGGATCTAATGGGCATAATGATTCACCCTGTCTTCATGCAGACAATATTTCTACCATTAACAACTGCATCTAATATTATAAGCTGGCAATTTTCAGAGCCAGTCTATACTCAGAACAAAAAGTATCAATGTATAAATGGTTTTCAGATTTTATGAAGTCAAAAAATAGTGTTTTGTAAGAAGTATAAATAATGTTAATATTAGCTGAAGCAAGTACTTGCCTCACTCATCCTTCTGTTTTCCTAACCTTCTCTTCTGATTCTCTATACTTCCACAAAGCAAGCCAGGTAACTATATTGTTTATGCTGTGTATTTAAAAGAAGAAATGAAATAGCATTTTCAATCCATGAATTTTTCCTCCTTGTCCTTTCCTTTCAAAAATCAATGTTTACCATTTATTCTGGGAAACAATCAGTTTAAGGTGTTACAGCCCCTCTTCACATAAAAGCTGTTAGTTCAGAAAGTGACTCAACTAGAAACTTTCTCCTTTTTAGATTTCTCTCATTTTTAGAGTTTTCTAAAAGTTAAAAACCCCACTCATTTCTCTTTCTAGTCCCGGTCTGCCTTGAAAACGCATGGAAGATTGAAAAAGCTGAACAGTTGTTAGGTGATTATTGATGTAAGGTGAAAAGAAAAGGTAAATGGTTCATGAGATCCTAAATTACTATGAGGTCCAGGCTAGATGAAGATTGGCAAACACACAGCATGTCAAATGTTTAAGTGTATTATTTGCCTGTATGTACCAATATGCTTTCTAAATTGACAATTTAGTTGAACTGCATATGGAAAAAATGAAGGAAAGAAACAGGGCAAAAGATGAGAGAATATATGAGAATCTGGGGTGGAAGTAAGTCCTGGGACTCGTCTTATCATGGCATACACACCTCAGCTGCCTACAGTGTCAGTTTCGGTTGCATATCCTAAGGACCCAAAGCTACAAAGGTGGAAGACAGAATAAGAAAGGAAACTGAAAGAGAAAAGTATTATAAAAATGGAATGAGAGAAGGAAAAAAGCAGGAGAATACACAAATTAAGGTTAGGCAGCCTGAACGTTATTTTGAAGTACCAGTTTAGAAGCAGATGCTTCTTCCAGGTCAGGCCCAAGATCCATCCAGACTGCTTTAAGGTATGTACATTGTGTTCACTAGCGGCTGGCATTTCAGAAGAAAGAGTGAGGAACTGCAAATAAGTAGTACAGAGTAACCATGCTTTTCCCAAATCTATTTAGCCTGATGCTGACTTCTATTCTGAAGTATGATCTTGAAGCACTGATATCCCTTGCAAATCTCATGTTTATTTTTTAATCCTGTCTCATTACGCACAGAAATACCCAGTTCCCTTTGAATCCCACATTGCTCTTAGCTTCCATTATATGTTGTAGTAATAAGCACCACATAGTAACTGTTCAACTTACAAAAAAATCTTTTAAGTTTGTTGTCCTTTCAAAGTTGAAAGGAGGAGATGAGTAAGAAGAGGACAAGTTTTAAAAGTCATTGGAGTCCAGGGGCATGTTGTGCATCGGTATTCCTCCCAGCATCACTTTGTGCTCTCATTTTGGGTGCTGTCTAGTTTTTTATCACTGACTTCCCTGCTTAGAAGGAGCTCTATCCATCTTCTCCAAGGGAAGATGAAATCCAGGCACAGTCAGCAATTTTTACTTTTTAAAATAAGATAGCAAGCACTGCTTTTTATCCCACTAAAATATTTTAAGAGTACAGTCTGAATATTATGATGCATAGAGATTACACCTAAAATGTTTTGCTAGATATTTTCAGCATCTGTTCCCAGGTGTTTGCATGGTATTCGTGTACATGTTTGCCCTCATGTTTATGATGAATTTTACAAATTACACAAAGATGACTAAAGCAGGCATAGCTTTGTTTATTCTTCTGCTTTCATATGAAATGTAAATGAAAGTTTACTGTATTATCCACTAAATTGCTTGCATTAAATGTATTTGTGCTGGAATCTTCTTGGTCTATGGGATCTCATCCCATTACCTGGAGAGATTCCGAGTTAAATGTATTTGGTGCATGGTTGGAGGCTAAGGCTTGGGAGGAAAAGGGGAACAGTGGCTGCCTTACAAGAATTGCAGAAAAGGCATTTTTTCCTTACATGGTAAGCCATAAATATGTATCAACAAAAGTTGCTTAAAATAATTCAGAGTTAGAAATTTATCTATGTTACATTGCATAATCTGGTCCCATCTTAGACGGCCAAAGCTTTGACAAGAGATTTAGAAAATCTGGGCTGAAGACTCAATGTAAAGTTTAGCACAGCAAGTAGCTGATTCTGCTGTTATGAATATACTTCATCCCGCTATTTTAAGTCTGTGCAACATCAAAGACACATTTGCAGGTACAGTCTTGGAGGGCCAGCAACTTAAGACACCACAATAGTGTCACTTGTTGTGTAGGGAGAGGTTAAAAGGAGGATTAAAAGCAGTCAGGCACGATATATTAAATGAATCCATGACTAACGTAGTGTGACAGCAAAGGGTTTCATTCTTTTCAACAGATTAGATCCCTAGGGATGGAAGTATTACTCCTCTGTGCCTTTATCACCTTGGAATTTTTATGGTTATTTTTGATGAATTCACGTTTTTGTACAGACTTTTTTGACATTAAGCCAATTTTCACTTTTAATTAAACCCATAAATAATCTTAATTCTGCATTAAAAGGTTTATTGTTTCTTAGTTTTTATTATTATTATTATTGCCAGGAAATACTTCAAATACCAAAGTTAGTTAGCAATTATAAGTTCTCAAAGGTCCCGTAAACATTATACATTGTGAACTTTATCCATGTTTTAAGTATCTGGTTTGATAGATGCCACAATTTTTCTTTTCTCTTTGTGGAAGTTTGGCTTATTTCCCCTTCCATATATCAACATATCTCAGGTGATGAATGAGCATAAATAAATCATTATCAAACAGAGATGAAAAAACAAGTAATTTTAAGTCTAGAATGTGCCCACAGAGAATCAAGTGAGGAGTAAAAAGGGCTAGGTTTAAACTATTTGCCACAAAGAAGGAATGGAAAACGAGTAAAATCAAATAGTGAATGAAATGCAGGAACAAAAGCCCGATACAGTATTGCAATCTGACAAAATGAGACAGAGGAGATAACATGTTATTTCACTTTCAGTGACAGTAATGTTACGGTGTAGTTTAATACCTGTATTCAGGTCCATTATGCCAGTTTTAGTTGAGGCATCGTACACAAATTTCTCAGAATGCAACATCTTGATCCGCATTTACTCTACATGCTTGTAAAAGACAGCATCTGGGTGGCTGAGTTGCCCTCCTGGGACAGGTGGGACAGGGCTCACAGATCTTCAGCAGTCGTGCCTGTGGGCAGCGTGCACAGGAGCAAGGGAGCCAAAGCACTCCTTATTAAGGTGAAAATGAATGCTCAGTTCCTTTATCTCTGATACAGGAGTGGGCACTCATAAGTTTAAAGGGAATTTCTCAAGAATACTACAGGTCAGTTACTCAGAGGCTGACAAGCAGGTCTTTGCTGCCATGTCCTGCTTCAATAAACTATCGAATCAAAACTTAACTCTTCGAATTTGTATACTGCAGTTTTAAAGACTGCCACTTAGTGCTTCCAAGGCTGTACGAAGCATTTTTTTTGCTACTTTCTATGAATGGCTGTGCATTTAATTCTAAAACTTCTAAACTATAACTTGTTCTACATGGGCCTGACATCTCAAAGGTTTATCTATCCCTGCACCAGTTCATGCATGTTCCCCTTTTATCAGGACCTGTTTCCCTTAGAATGAAAGCTTAGATTTTTATCGTCAATGATCTAAACAATCTAATGAAATCGCGCCAGTGATTAATAGGAGACATGGTGAAAAATGCTCAAAAAACCCCCATTCCCTTAGGTCGCAACTTAGTTCGTCAAAGATGTGCTTATACATATAGAGAACTGTTAACTCATGGACTTGACATCCACAGGGAACCGGCAATGCGAAATGCCTTGGTATTTTGAAGTGTCTGGCATATGGAAATATAATTTAGAGCTTAATCTCACATACTGTCCATCTGTCCTCAAAATCCATCCTTCCATCTGAGACTGGCCGTATAAACTGGATTTTGTATTACTATATATTTACCAAGTAGCAGAACTTTCAAAACAAAAATTTCTATTTTCAAAGACTATTTTTGATTTGCCTCGTTATGTATGTTTTGTGATTAATCATCACATCAGAAAATAAAGAGCATTAAAGCAGGCTGCCTCGTTAAGTCAAAGATGAAATTATCATCTATCTAAGATGATCATTAACAGTTTTTCTAATCAACAGTCTGACATCAGCACAGGTAATTCAAGACGCATTGAAACATCTAATATTAGAACACTGACTTCTCCACATAAGCTTTACACCAGCCAACACAGTAGAAAATTTACCTTTTTCCTCACTTGTTGGTCTTTGGAAGAATGGGCTTTCACGTGCTTTCTCAGGGAACTTGGATCTGTGTATCGTTTAGTACATCCTGGAATCTGACATGCATAAGGTTTCTAAGTCAAAAAGAAAAAGGATAAAGTAGCTGTTATATCACAAATTATTTTAACTCAAGAGAATCCCTTTTGAGCCTTGGGATGCTGCAAACCACGGAAAACTGTGTACATTATTAGAAGCAGAACGCTCTGTAATTTATTAAAAAGGAAAAGGAGGAAAGTAAGGCTTATAAGGAAGACAAGCCAAAGGAAAACTTTCATTATAGCACCTTTCATTGTTACCTTTTTTATTTTGAAATCAGTACAATGAATACTACTAGTTATACTCACAATTCTTCCACCCTCAGAGCAACCTTTGACTTAATCAGAAACTACATTCTTTAGTGAATCAGGTAAAGAAACTGCAGTAAAGGCCCAGATAGACTGTTTAGGATTATAGAAGAATCTGCTTCAGAAAAAGAACAAGAAAAAGTGTTAGTTTACTACAGTACAAAGAGAGCAAGCAAAAACCAAAGCAAGCATTGATTACTGAAGTTTGAAAAATATTACATACAAAAATACACATGAAGTACAAGTCAAACTCCTTTAGCTCACATTTTCTAATAACACATGTCATTTTAGAAAGATACCATTCCTGTAATTTCTTTATAATTTTTATTAAAAGAAAGCCCAATAAATCTAACCAATAGATTATATAAATACATCTAAATCTATAGATATAAATATAATAATAAATATAAACCTCTATAAATATATCCTTCTGCCTTTTCTAACCTGTCTGTCTTCCCTGAAGACTTGTAGTTCCACAATACAGAGAGCCTTAAATGAACATTAGGTCCAACTGTTTGCTGAAATTAGCTATTTTGCCATTTAGCCATTTACATTTCACAAAGCATTTCAGAAAATACCTTGTACACTTGACTAACTTACCAGCCATACTATCGACTATTTGAAATGGATAATTTAAATTTTGTGACAGCCATCTAATTCAATGGCATTGTTCTCATTTTCTTTCTGCACTCTGGCCCTTTGGAAACTGCTTGTCTTTGATGAAACATGATCTTTTGTTATGAAACAAAAGTTTTTAAACAAATCTCAATCTCAGCTGTGACTGAAATTCACAAGCAACAATTTGTTGGCATGAGTATTTTTAGATTTACAAAATTATTTTTCCTCTCTTAACTTTCTGGTACATGCCCCAGCCTTAAGTTTCACCGAATTTTGTCAGAGAATAGCAGTTATTACCACAGATGACTTCTGTGCCTTTGCATAGTGACTTCAGGTTCTCTAAAGATCACCTAAGTAGGAGAAAGTTACTGCCTCTACCTGCAGCAAAGCCCATAGAGCTGTGGAATTTTTGTCAACCAGTTTGGCCCATCTTCATCCACACTTGCATTACTGGATCACTTCTGAAGCAGCTTAAACAGCCTCACCAGACACTTCTCCCTCCTATCTCTAAGGTTATGGGCTACCTGCTGCCACCAAGCTGGAGGAAAGGAGCACATGGTCTAATGTAGAGGGGATTGCAGTGGGACTTCTGCTTCCTTACAGTGTCCAAGTGTGTCCTCTGGTGCTTGGCACGGTCACTGGAGTTGCTGAATGCTTTCTGGCAGCCCGGGTGCTGACAAAGGTACGGCTTTTCACCTGTATGGCTCCTTAAGTGAATCTTGAGATTTTCTAGTCTGGAAAACGCTTTCTTGCAACCCTCAAACTAGAAAAGAGAAAGAAATTATTGGAATGGAAAGCGCACATGCCAAACTAAAACAGCAAACATTGAGCAGGAGGGTAAAAGGACTTGCAGAGACCTCCAGCCTGCTACAGCTGGATGATTCTCCAGAGCTGAGGAAAGCCTGGCTTCTCAGTGTGGGTGTTGCTGCAGGGTTTGAACCATTTAGACCATAAGAATGTATTTATCCTCCCTGCACATGTCTGCGTTAGGAAACTATGTCCTACTCCCATTTTACAGATGGGACACTGAGACACAAAGAGACTGGTCAGCTCAGTGCGCAGCACCACCTAGCCCATCTGGGAAACACAACCCCAGCTAATTCTCCAAATACCATACAGAAAGCAAAATGGTCACAGCAAGGTTCCCAAGACCCGTGCTAGCTACCCTTAGTTCAGCCCTGGCCTTGTTCGAACATTAGCAACTGAGCCGAACACAAGCATCTCTCAATATCAACCCAACCTATAGAGCAACAATAAAGTCATGCAGGGAAATGTCAGTCTGCTCTGCCTTGCTGATAGTGAAGTGAAAAGTAAAATCATTTTTGAAATATTTTTTTTACCTTTCTGCCATGAGTAAATGTATGAGATACCAAAAATAATGGGAGCTCATCAAAATAGGATTTAATCCCTATGAATAACCAATAATCATGTGGCACAGTATTTCTACACCTAATCAAGAACTGCATCTGCAGAGAAACCTATGTTTATACGAATAGAAAGCCAGTTCATCTATCATGTTCCTATGGTATATTTTATCCTAAGGGAAAGTAAAAACCATCAGTTCTATCTGACACCAGCAAATGTAAGGTCCCTCCCAACCAAACCATTCTATGATTCTATAATTTTTACACACATTTGTTTTCAATTAGACTTGAATATTTATGAGTTAGAAGTATAGGCTTTTTTAATTCTATTAGTCAAGGTCAATTAATCTCATTAGTGTCAGCTGCTGCATATTCCACTGTGTGGCATCTAAAGCATCTGCTGCATAACATGCTAGTTTGCAGTTCTTGTATACTTGCAAAGATAATAAAACATTAACAGAGACGTCAAACATTTCTAATGCTAACACAAAATTTTCTACTATTTCTCTTCCTTTTAATTTTACTCACTTGAAAAGAAATGGGCCATTTTTCATTGATGCTAGAATAACACAAATAAATTTTATAATTTATTATTCAGTGCATGTATGTTTACAATAGCACAGGTAGGAAAACTCTAACATAATTCTGATCATAATTAGCACGTCTTTCTTACAAATCTGTAAGATCTTCAAGAAAGAGAAAAAACAGGATATAAAATTTTTATGAATGAATTTTAAACACTTCAGTTTTTTGGATTAATGCAAGGGAGAGTTGCAACTTCAAAGAATAAAGTGTAATACACATAACCTATGAAACAGCAATATTAAAATTAAGCTTAAGAAACTAAAGCTTGAGAAATGGGATGAACCACCTCCCACTATATCATGACTGCAATTTTAACTTTCACACACATCAGTTTCAGAACATTTCTCAACCCATGAAGCTTTTTATTTATATCCCATCCCTTTACCCTATAGTGCTTTTCAGATTATCCAATTTTGATCACTAAACACTAATTTCTGCTTGTACATATACTGTTGCCTTTATGTTTATGAAGGTTTAGTATGCAAGCAAAACATTGTTGCAAGTGTAAAAATATTTTTACTTTTAGGTAACTATTATTAGAAAATACTTCAAGGTAAAAAAAAAAAATTAGACAGATATTGCTTACAATTGCTTGCATAAAAATACAACTTTTTTTTTAAGAGTGGAAAAAGCATAAAAAACATGAGAGCTAAAGACTGATATAACAAATGGCCTTTGAAAAGCAAAATAATTCAAGAGCAGCTATGTTAAAATAACAAAGAACCCTACTGATTAGCCCATCTTATGTAGACAAGTTATTACTTCTTATTAAATTCATAAAAGATCATCCATTCTAATGACAGTAACTAGGCTGTACATAAGTATGAAATAAATTGTAGCATCTCAAGCAACATTCGATTTCATAGGGTAAAACTCAGCCCAGTGAAAAAGTTCAAAAAGCAGGCCCTCTGTTTTTTTCATTTCACAAGTTATTAAACTTTGAATCTTCAAGCATACAAACAAAATTACATGTCAAAATAATTGTTTATGATTGCAAAATTAGCATTGAATTTAACTGGGAAAAAAAGTTTAACTAAGCAAAACTGGGGAATGTTATCTTACAAATTTAAAAATTGTGATTTCTGAAGACTCCTGCATTGCTGATCATAATTTGGAAGGAGAGAAGATAGTCTGAAGTTCTCTCTCTCCGCCGCAGCCCTAAATTACTGTGTGTCATATTCACAAGCCTATATATAGTTGTGTATTGCAGAAAAGATCATTCTAGCAAAACTCAGAAATTACAAGCCTGTATTATTAGAAAGACCATCTTTACACAAGTTAATGAATGTTTACTCTGAAAACCAGACTTTTTGAAGTCTTGGGAATCTCTGATGCTTAAGATAAAAGGAATGGAAAGATATTTTTTCCAACAACACAGAACATACATTCTTTCCTGCTAACCAGATCTCAATGAAAGTATTCCAGAGAAGACACGATTACTTATAGGGGAAAAAAGTCAGGTAGATGGTAGTTGTACTTTGAAATGGAATTCTTCGTAGTTTCTAAGTCATTAACTGTGGTAGAAGAGGAGGATGTAACACCTTTATCACAATTAGTCACTTCTGTACTTGGCATGTATTTGGCATTCTGAAATTATTTCACACTCCTAAACATACTCCTGAATAAACCAGATTTTTTGGAATTATTATGTAGAATTAATTGTGCAATGTTTTCCTAAACTGCAATACAGAAATCAGTTACTGAGCTTTTATTTTTACTGTTGCATGCAAATTGAAACCGTTAGGTAGCTCATAAAGAAAATTTCCTCTCTGTACATCCTAAACTTGGGAGTTCTTTTTAAAACATATTAATTGAAGTGTCCATATCCATGTTTACTTTATCTTTTTATATGGTTAATTGTCAAAAGCAAGAAACAATATATTTACAGTGAAAGGTAAAGTATGTCAATAAAAAGCAAAAGCAATGCTATGACTTTAAAACATTTGTGTTCTCATGAGTGTGCTGTTCATCTTTGTATACACAGGGCTGGTGTTCACTGTACTGGGCAATCCTGTAAAATTACAATATAGTTACACGGATTCATATAAAATAATCTGTGCAACATGTAAAGCCCTGCTAGATGCAGCATGCAGTTCTGAGCCGTGCCTGGAATTAGACAGTAACCTTCATTATGAAATACATTTAGACCCTTATATTGTAGAAACAGCATGGTAATACCTGTGTGAATACTTTAATGTTAGTAGTAGATATTCAGTGGCCAAGGGTTTAAGAAATTAGTCAGTTTTCACTGCAAAAGGAACTGCTCTGATTATCTCAGTTGATCACCAGTGTAGCAAAGACTGAAGACCTTGCTCTGGCTAACAACATCTGTGAGATTTGATCCATGCACAAAAAAAGTATCTAGTCTTGGTTTTAAAAGTCAATGACAGACAGCCCAGCTTCCTCTTAATCCAACTATCTTCTAATACTATCTTCTATTAAAAATCTTCACTTTTTCCTATCTGACTTTGTTTGCCTTCAGCATTCAAATAGTGTATCTTCTTTTGTCTTTTTCTGCTATATTAATGTGATAAATAATGTGAAAGATAACTTTTGATTCTAGGTATTTTCAGTTATCAAGTCTCTTAACTTCTCCCAAATAATTTATACATATAAAAATCATTTGCTTTCTCACTATAAACAATGCTTTCTCAGATCTACTTTAAAATTGATTCTAAAGCCAAAACAAATAAAATTAAATACTCTTAGAAATACTGACTCCTGAGCAGTATTTGATTTTACAGTAATGTTTAATCCAATATACAACATAAAACTACTGTCCTATTCTGATACTCTCACATTTAGGCTTTTAATATATTTTTTTATTTGAATCAGTTATGTACAGTGATCCTCAAATATTTTTCAGCATCACTGCATTTGGGAGAGAGTCATCTTTTATTTTTTAAGAGTGAAGAATAAGCATTTCCCTAATCTGTTGCCATGTGTGGGGAAATATTTATGGGATATTATAATGAATACATTTCATTACATGTTCCCACTCTGGTCTGTCCCTAAGGTTACGGGGAGAAGGGTGTTTTTCCCTTTTAAATTTGACTTTGGTAAACATCAGCTGTCTTATAACCATTAAATTGCAACAGCTGGCTTTCTGTGTATGAAAAGCTAGCCAGTGTCCACATACAGTCTTAGTAACAAACCTAGATACATCGGTGACAGAATACGTTGTGTCCTTCAATAAAAAGTCATATATGCCTTAGGCAAGAAGCAGAAGAGACTGAAAAGTTCCCAAAAGGCTGTGATGTAGGGAAATGATTGGATGAGATACATCCAAATGATCTCAGAAAGTTAGCTGTGATCTATGCTTGACGGAAAGGTGAAGAACTGTCCAAATCTCTGCCAAACTGACACAGAGGAAATCAACCCAACCCTACATACACACCCAGGATGTACTAACCAGATGCTTCAAATACATTCCAAGATGGCTGCAGAATACCAGTTCATGTGGCTTCATACCCTGTTCAGCCATGGTGAACCTTTGATGATGCAAAAAGAGAAGAAAAAAGGGTATCCAGAAACTAAGATACATATCAGAGGGGAGAAATTCCTCCCTCATTTTACAAGATCCACAAGATAAGTAGTTCTTCACTGTAGCGAACATGCTTTCCATGAAAAAATATCAAAATAATCAATATCTCTACTTTCCATGCCTCCTTTTCTTTAAGCACAATGGATGCTACTTCTGGTCCAAGGACACATGACATCATAACAGTGTGGGACTTGGCCTTCCCCACTACATCCACACAGGTAGGAAAACCAGCAGTTTCACAGATGTACAGCTCAGATCAGACCTGGCTCTTCCTTTGCAAGGTAACCCATGGCTAACCCACGGCTAACCCACATTAATCCACAACTGATGGCACATGACCACAGAGATGCGTACTCTAAAAGTTCTTCACACAATATGGTTTGGTTTTCCATTGATAATTTATGTGGTCCCCTTCTGACTACTTCTACAATCATCTGGGATATGAAATAGAGGATCAAGACTTAAGTAGTAGTCTTACCAGTGCTAGGCATTCAGGTAACTTGACTTTTCTGAATCAAACCCTCTTTTCCACTCATTCAAGGATTGTGTTAACCTTATTTAAGTCACAGCATTTTACAAAGGGTTTTCATTACAGTTGGTAATATTAAATTCCCACTCAGACTCACTTTTTGCTAAGCAGAATCTTGTAAATACAAGCTATATGTCTTCATTCCTGCTTGCATTGCTTTGTGTTTGGTTGTTTTACAGTGCACCTTTTTATGACACAATAACTCAGCAAAGTCAATCAGATAATCTGTAACAGTAT
Source organism: Cariama cristata (assembly GCF_000690535.1). Classification (NCBI taxonomy): domain Eukaryota; kingdom Metazoa; phylum Chordata; class Aves; order Cariamiformes; family Cariamidae; genus Cariama; species Cariama cristata. The sequence goes on along the minus strand of NW_009614624.1, from coordinate 25,564 downwards.
GATATCCTCAGTATTTGTAGCTCTACTAGTCTTTGTTAAACGTATAAAGTTTACCTACCTAAGTATTTTGGGAACAAGTGAAGCACTCTTTATCTAGTATGTGCCCTACTAATGAAACTTCACATAGAAAGCTTAAAATCATAGAATCACAGAATAATTTAGGTTGGAAAAGAGCCTTAAGATCATTGAGTACAACTGTACACCTAACACTGCCAATTCCACCACTAAGCCATGCACCTAAGCACCACATCTACATATCTTTTAAATACCTCCAGGGACGGCGACTCAACCATTTCCCTGGGCAGCCTGTTCCTTGTACTTGACAACCCTTTCCATGAAAAAATTTTTCCTAATATCCAATCTAAACATCCTCAGTGCATCTTGAGGCCATTTCCCCTTGTCCTATCACTGGTTAATTGGGAGAAGAAACTGACCTCCACCTTGCTACAACCTCCTTTCAGGAGAAGAGACTTCCCTTCACATAAGGTTCAAAAATCTCATGTGATTCAAACATGAAAAGCCTTGGAGAAACCCAATTACAGTGTATACTGTCTTTTTCAAAAAGAGAACTGCAGGCACTTCACCAGCAGTATTTTATATTCCATTCCACACTGATCCCCATCAGCACTGGGACAAAATTCAGTGCAAGACTTCCTTTGGAAACAGCTTTATCTGCCTATGATTCTACGTTTGTACTGCATTTAAGATCTATTAATTAATAAATTATTAATCAATAATACTGGACTATTTTTAAATATTCTGTGCTTACCATTTACAGTTTTATTTAGTATTTTTTCAGTAAAATATCAATACAGAAACACAGTACTTGTTTTCTACTTTTTCTACACAGTACTAGTTTTCTACTTTTTTCTTCCTCCATCCCAGACTGCAGAAGTAACAGCTTGATAACACATGCTCCCTCAAAGAGCAAATGGATGTGGAAGAAGAAAATGAAACAAGTGGGACTCTACAAAGGCAAAGAAGGACTCCAAGATGTTTCACGTAGCCTTCTGAGTCTGTGGAAACAGAGTGAGATAACTTGATACAACATGTGCTGAAAGATACAAAATGATGTGAATCTGCCTGCTTGAAGATGCTATAAACTGCTGCCTCTGCCTCACTCAGATGTGCTGTCCAGACAGTGACCTGCTCCCATTCACAACAGCAAGTTCCTGTCTGAGATTGCTTTGACAAGCTGCTTGACTTGCTTACTTTAGTAATATTCATAAGCTGACCATAAGCATGACAAATAAAAGTTTTAAATCCTAGACTTTGGAGAAAGTTATCTGAATGAAAACATAAGCTATTTCTGAATTTTAGGGAATGCTGTCATACGTAAATGCATATAGGCAAATGGAGGGAATGGTATCCCTGAAAACTACAGAGGGAAAAATAAATCCAGAGTAGCGCACACAAAAGGCCACAAACTAAATATGTAAATTGTTCAGTAGTCATGCAGCATTTTAATAAGATTTATTAGCAGATAAAGGGCAAATTAATTATTTAACAATGTTTCATGTCTATTTGTCAATTAATTTTGAATGGGCTGATATGCTGACCAGGTAGGTTGTTCTGTCAACACCAAGGCAGGTGGTATGACAAGGACAAAGTATCTTTCCCCAACTTTGCATTTCTCACACAAACAGATGTAAAAGCTGTTCTTTATACGGCTTTCAAACAAGAACAATGCATTTCAAGAATTAATTGATAGTCTTTTTTAAAAGCAATTCCCTTCCGCAACAGCATTAGCAGGATGCTGCTCTGCAAGAGATGTAAGGGCTTTCAAAAAATTGAGAGTAAGACCTCATATGAAAACCTTTTAAATAGCTTTTTATTCCCCCAGACTCTCCTGCCTGGCAATCTTGTGAACGACACGTAATTAGTGTCAGACATCATTCAAACTGCTGACATCAGGTGCTCACCAACAAGAAGGCTGCATGCCACAGCTGAGATTTAAAAGCCCAGATTCATTTCATGTAAAATAAGTGCTGTGCTTTTAACCCTTAAAGTGTTTAAATGGGGGAAAATGTAGCATTCAGAGCAGCACTTCATTATAGCGCAACCATTTCTATCTAAACAGCATACATTTTTGTGACATGGTGACTGAATGCTTTGGTGGATGTACAATGCTTATGTAAGGCTATATTTTCCTCAAAGTTGAGCAAAGGTTGGGATTTATTTTCTACTTTTAGAGTTAAGCTTACAAAATGTTACAATGTCTTGGAATCCTTTGCTCCATTAAATAATGACAGACTATGTTTATACATGTTGCATACAACTACAGTAGATGCTTGTTTGCCCAACGATTCATTGACAATTTCATGCAAAGCTTATTGAATTCAATAGGAAATTACTCTCTTTTTTCCCTCCTAAAAAAAAGAAGGTTCCCTCCACTGCAATATCCTCACTTCAGGTATTTCTGGTAGATTCCATTAAAATTTTATGATCCAGCATTGCGTAAGTATAAATGCAAATAAAAGATAATTACAGACCATGACAAAGCCTAAAGTAAATTGTTATTTATCTTCTTTGTACTTCCTACTTTAAGCTAAAAGGTTTATTATACTCCATACGTTTACAAGAAAGTTCATATTATGAGTCAGATGTAAGACTTAAGGGACTAGTTGGTCCTTATGGATGTAAGACTCAAGAGCTTTTGACTAAGGAGCACATAATGCTTTTTCTCTGTGTGTGTGGATAGAACAAGATTATAAATAAACTATATCCTAATCTGATCTCAGTTTTCCAATACATTCATCTCTTTTGGCATATTTTAGTGTAAGAAGAGATACATACCGCTGCTGTAACTGAAAAATGCAATGAAATCAATGGAAAAAAGTGAGAAATTAATGCAGAGCAAAAAGTTACACAATGGTTAACACAGGAAATTGAACTGGACTGCTTTTTCAGACAGACACACAAGACAGAGTAGTCTCTTGGATTCTGTTTGAACAAAATCTCACTTTATCAGTCACACTGTACACACTTGACCTAGTATTTCCATAGGTAGACAGATTACTTGAGTTTATCAATACAAATTAATTTTAATCTTCCTTCCAAGGAGATCAGTATTCACAGAGAACTGTAGTGTCGGTTCTGACCGGACAAACAGGAACAATGGATAAAGAATGCTACCAAATCACTGTAAAGGTGGAAGAGGAAAACAGGTAAAGAACTGTCCCCATCCACAGTACACTTCTATTGTCAGAGCTCTCTTTACAGATGGCTCTTTTTATTTATGTGTTCTTGATAAATGTAGCATGCTCTTTTCTCCTTTTCATTTCAATACTCTGAAGATCTTCATACTTCTCACATTCTAGAGATCTGCACCACACCGTATATTAACGTATATTCCTACTTTCTCGGTAACGCCATGCCAAAAGACACAAATATCTCAGCTGAAATGAAGCACAGTACACTGAACATTATTTATCCCCTGAAATAATAGTGTCAAGAGATTCATTCACCATGGAAATGTCTCTTGTTTTCATTAGTTTTAGTAAGCATGGCTATTTCAGCCTTGGAAGCTATTTCTGTTGCTGTAGAGAAGGTAAATATTATGACAAGTCCCTTCAAAAGAAACTATTATTGAACACATCAGCTGCTACTGATTCAAAGACCATATGGTACAGAAACCATTAGAGGAAGAATGTACAATTTGGGAATTCTTTCATTGCTTCCTTTTGGAAGACAGTGTTCTTGATTTTTTCCGTTGTTTTTTTTTTTTCCTTTCTTTCTCTTCCTCCTTGGCTTTTCTAAAAGGTTGCCTTTGATCCTCTTGTAACTGATGTCACCATCTGTATTTGTGCAGCTTTCTCTACTAGAAGTCGACACAGTTCTAAAATTGTTCACTGTTAAAGCAGCTATTATGGCTAAACTCCAGAGAAGTCACCTAGATTTGCATATTTCTTCCCTCTAGTAAACTTGCAAGAACTAAATAACTTTTTGTCAAGGAAAAACCCAGTTATTTCCTTGCAGGTACTTTAAAAAATATATGCAGGAACACGATCGTCCCCTCCAATATAAATTCTAGCATGTAGCTACACCTCATTTCTGTAGTTCAGAAGTCTATAGGATCACATGCCAGAGATATGCTATAAATTGAGACCACAGGCTTTCAAACATGGAGATGAGGGAGTGTAAATCACATTCTCTCTGGGAAGATTCTGATGTTTTAGAACATTTTGCACTTTGTGAATTTCACAAAGGACTACATTTTGATCTCTATTACACTAGGAAAAAAAAAAGGAATAAAAGATCAGGGAACCTCTCAAACCATAGCCCAAATGGGAAAGAAACAGGAGTCTAGAGGGTTCTTCCTCACCAAACTCTGTGTCCAAATTATTATTCATGATTCGTTCTATTTTCTATAAATGGAATAGAAATGTCTAAACAAAGAAATAGGAATATTCCATTATGTTCTATTCCATCCTATCCTATCCTATCCTATCTTATCCCATCTACAAACATACAAACTGAGACTGAAAAATTCAAACAAACATGCAAGATGTTCTACAAATACTATCAAGGTATTTCTTCTTACAGTTATTTGAAAATATATAACTTGATTGCCATTTTTTCACAATGATATTAGAGACAGGCAAGAACTAAGACGATCCTTTAGACTAGAGTATTAGTAAACTGTCACACTTAGGGTACATAGCTCACAGCTGACACGGCAAAACTTTTAGCACAGATTTTTACAGATGTGGGTATGAGGTTCTTTCTATCCCCCGTATATGTACACAAGGCCAGCTGCTATCTGGCATAGGTTCTTGTAGTAAATGTCATTTATTATTTACAGACTCCAGATTAATTTTTCTTATAATTTTTTTTTAATTCAAAAAAACCATATAGATCACTGCCAAGAGCAAAACAGGCAGTAAAAGATCCATTTGATCTTTCATGAGCACAGCTTTTTCCTAGAGAAAAAATGCTAGAATACAGGAGAACATGTCCATAAACACTAACTTTGTGTCCAAAGAAATTATATACCTAAGTTACCCTGGAGAAAAAAGTTAGAATGGGTCCAATTTTGACAAACTGACACTGATGTTAATTAAAGAGCCTGGTTAAAGAAGTTTTACTTAAGCAAAAGCACAAGGCATAATTTAATTTGTGATGTTTATGTGAAGTGCTGTTCAACTTAAAGTGCCTGAGACAGAAAAGCACAATGCACACAGAAAGCGGCATTATTACGAGAAAGAAATATGCTTGTTCAAATTTTGACTTGAATTTAGAAGTTCAAGGTTCACTGGAAAAATGCACCAAACAATACACAGAAAAAGGCAAGTCTCCTAATTTGAATACAATATTTATATACCTGTTTCACTTTTTTTTTTTTTCCTGCCAAACTGGCTCAATCGTATTTAACTTCTTTCATAAACACATTTTTAATTTACATATATGTCCAGGACTGTTGGACTTCCTTCAAGAAGGAAATCTTAAAGGCGCAGAAGCAGGCTGTCCCCATGTACCAAAAGTCCAGCTGACGGGGAAGACGACCAGCCTGGTTGAGCAGAGAGCTTTAGCAGGAACTCAGGAAAAAAAAGAGAGTTTATGACCTTTGGAAGAAGGGGTAGGCAACTTGGGAGGACTACAAGTATGTTGTGAGGTTATGCAGGGAGAAAATTATAAGGGCCAAAGGCCAACTAGAATTTAATTCGGTTACTGCAGTAAAAGACAATAAAAATTGTTTCTATAAATACATTAGCCACAGAGGGAGGGCTAAGGAGAACCTCCATCCTATATTGGATGAGGGGGGAAACAGGGTGACAAAGGAGGAGGAAAAGGATGAGGTACTTAATACCTTCCTTCTTTGTCTCAGTCTTTAATAGAAAGACCACTTGTTCTCTGGGTACCCAGCCCCCTAAGCTGGAAGACAGAGACCATGAGCAAAATGAAGCCCCCATAATACACAGGGACATGGTGAGCAACCTGCTACACCAGTTAGACACACACAAGTCTATGCGGCTCAATAGGATCCACCCAAGGGTACTGAAGGAGCTGGTGGAAATGCTCGTCAAGCCACTTTCCATCATTTATCAGCAGCCCTGGCAAACCGGGGGTCTCGGTTGACTGGAGGTTAGCAAATTTGATGCCCACCTACACAAAGGGCTGGAAAGAGGATCTGGGGAACTACAGGCCTGTCAGCATGACCTCGGTGCCAGGGAAGGTTATGGAGCAGATCATCTTGAGTACCATCACAGGGCACGTACAGGACAACCAGGTGATCAGGCCCAGTCAGTGTGGGTTTATGAAAGGCAGGTCCTGTTTGACTAACCTGATCTCCTTCTATGACAAGGTGACCCACTTAGTGGATGAGGGAAAGGCTGTGGATGGCATCTAACTAGACTTTAGTAAAGCCTTTGACACCATTTCCCACAGCATTCTCCTGGAGAAACTGACTGCTCATGGCTTGGACAGGCATACTCTTTGCTGGGTAAAAAACTGGCTGGAAGGCCAGTCCGAAAGAGTGGTGCTGAATGGAGTTAAATCCAGTTGGTGGTCGGTCACAAGTGGTGTTCCCCAGGGCTCGGTGTTGGGGCCAGTTCTGTTTAATATCTTTACCAATGATCTGGATGAGAGGATTGAGGTATTTAAAAGACATGTAGATGTGGTACTTAGGGACATGGTTCTGTGGTGGACCTGCCAGTGTTAGGTTTATGATTGGACTCAATAATCTTAAAGGTGTTTTCCAACACAAACAATTTTAGCATTCTATGATTCTGTATAAATAGAATATTTTGTTGTTAAAATAACAGAGGATTAAACTGTGTTGATGTTCGAATTTGTCATGGTGTGAAGAGTACCTTTTTCCAAGTAAGCTGTCTCATAGGGATACACAGAAGCATGCTATTTGATTTCAAGAACCAGAAAGTCTTAGATTCTCCATTATGCAATAATGACCTCATCAGGGGACTGAATTTTTTGCAAATTTCATATGATGGAATTTATTTGACATTATTCCATCAGGGAGGTAATGGTTCTTGAATGTCTCTTGTTGAATTAATGACAAATTCAAGCTACTCAATCCATGGTGTATTCATGGTCCACTCAGTTCATAATGTAGAAAGGACTGTTTCTGTTACACTTTGGCAGAACCAAGAAATATTCAAAAAGACAGGAAAACCTCTTGGATAATAGTTCTTTTTAATTTTTTCTTTGTATTATTAACAATTTATAAAAGCACATTTGTGAATGAACCAATCTCACTTAACTGGCAAAGAAACAGTAAGACAGTTAGAATCGTGCCACAAGTCTATGAAAAAAATGAGGCTAAAAATAGGGGGGTTTTCATTTTAAATTCTGTATTTTGACAAAAAAGAATATATTTCCTTCTGTATTTAAAGGAAATATATTATCATAGCAGTAAGTCCAAACAACAAGCTTCCCAACTTTCTTTAGCTAGTTTCTTCAGAAGGATGAGGGAAACTTGAAAACATACATCCTTTTCATTGGATGGAATGCTTTTGTTAAAGGATTTAATTCTTTCTATTAATTGAGTAATTCAGGTGTTTGACTATGAAATAGAAAAAGGAATTTAGCTGCTATGTCATAGCCACAATGCTATTTTAAGGAAAAGTGTATCACTATGCAGTTGTAATGTTTAATTTCATAGAAGACGGTACTTTTACACAGTTAAAGGGAGGGGGCTGGAGAAAAGAGACTTCCTTTAAAACAATCTGTTCACATACACAGGTTGGGTTTTTTTTCGATTGCTGAATCATAACCCAGAAGAAATTACACCTGTATTGTCAAAAGTACTGTTTTAAAATTGAGAATGGCATATAGCCAACTCCACCACAGGAACTTCAGATGTCTAATTAAATGAGATATATAGTTTCTTTTTTCCATGTACTTAGCATTTTTCTTTTAAATAACATTTTGAATATTATTATATCAATAAATCCCTCCAACATCTATGTGAGAAAAGAGGGAAAACATTACTCTTGTCCTACACAAAAGACCTGAGGCCAAACATATTATAGTGGAATGGATATGGTTATACAGTGGGAGTGAATATATATAACTAGGCTGAGCAGCCTCACCTCCGCAGTAACAATATCTCACAATAAATGTGCAGTGGTGACCAAAACATTATAGGGGTTGTGGGCCCAAGATAAATCTCATTTTAAATAAATTATTCCAAAGTTTTATTCCTTGAACTGCCTTTTACTAGAATTTTTTTGGAAACATAATCTATGCTGCATCTTCACAGATATGGCTATCCACTAGACTTGGATACTTGGCTGTAAGGGTTACTCAGCTCTCATCTAACTGTACTGTTAACTTTGAATTTTCATCTGTTTGGGGAATAGACATGACACGTACTATTTTTTCTACCTCCATTTTGTATACTTACTCTCTACCATGATAATGTCATCTCAGTGATTTTCAACAGGAAATTTTAATCCTGACAATTGTACATAAAAAGCAAACAAGAGTATGTTACCTTGTGATGCTTCTAACTATTTGGAGGCATGTAAAGCATACAGAAGTTACACTCATGGCCAAATTAATGAGTAAATATTCAGCATTTTCTAACATTTCAAGCAGTTAATTTGGGTTTACAGTTGTATCACATTCACTTGAATGGTCTGAGGCATCCAGAATACACTCTGTAGTATTTAAAATCCAGATCACATACCCCAAAACTATGTAACTAGAAACTAAAACCAGATCATATTATAAAGTTCATTTTATGAATTTCAGAACTTTTTTAAACTACTCAATTAAAAATTTGGCAATTTTATAAAGAAATATGCTATTGCAAAATAAAAATCTAAGTTTGAAAAAACCAAAGTTTCAAATTGAAAGTGTGAAAATTATATTTAGACTTTTCCCATTGCTTTCTTCCTAATTCAGCCAAGGCATTTTGCTGATTTTGACATGAATGAGTTTATTGGTTTTGCTAGCCCTTAGCTGCATTTCCCAATAAATAAAATATTCATTAAAAATACTAACTCAGAAACAGCAACAACAATTCTTACAGACACTGAAGTGGGACCCTTGCCAAATAGTTTTCCTCCAAAGAAAAAACAAGAAATAAACACACTAGTTTTAAATCAGATTAATTTATGATTTATTAAAAAGTGTTCAGATTAGTATCTGTATGGCTACTGAAAAAATATGGAACAGAAAAACTCTGTAAAACTTACTATTCAGCAAAAATGTAAGCAAATTAAAATAGAGCAAATGTGAATTCTTAAACAACCTTAACATAGCTGCATTACTGCCAGCCCATACTATAACAGTTCTGTCATAATAACCAGGTCCCAATTCTGCATTCCTTGAATATCCACCACTTCCACTGAAGTCAGTGGGAATTTTGGATATGCAAGGAATGTAGAATTAGTCTCTTAATCCTTAGGCCATAATCCAAGATAATTACAGTGCCTCAACTCATAATATTGCTGGCTGAACAGCTCTGTAGCACCTTTTAGGACATTAACAGTAGGATTCTGCTGATTTAGTCTAAAAATCATGCCAGGACCTTCCCTCTGCACTCTTATCTTAAAGTAAATTAAACTGAGCAACGAAAAGTTTAGGGTGAAATGTATTTTGAGCTGTTTAGCAATGTGGCTTTACCTCTTCTTCCCCATTTGTCCCCTCTTAAAGGGGAAATCAATAACACAATTCAGCATTTAAAATCCTAGCTTTCCCCTATTTGAGCAGAGCTACTTACACAACTCTCCTTCCATGGCAAAGCACAGGAGAGTATCCACCTCATAGTTTAAAAGAGAGAGATAGCAGAAAAGAACAATTGTGGAAAACAAGGCAAAAGTTCTTGCATTGTAATCAGTGGGAGTACATCACAATAGCAAACAGCTGAAGGATTTTTCTTTCTTAACCCACAAGTAAACCATATGCAAATTTCCAGCAACTTTCAAAATGCACTTCCCAGCTCAGTAACTGTTTTCTGTTCTTGGCTGCTTTGCACCCTCAGCTTTTTTCGATTAGGTTCTGTTTGTTTAATTTAAAAAAAAAAAAAAAAAAAAAAAGCAGCTCTAAAGAAAGGATTAAGCCCTGTATCATAGGGAGAAAGAACATAAATTAGAAATTCTTTTCAAATCCGGAGTATGCATTCTTTAATCTTCTGCCCTGCTGCGAAGTGTAATAAGAATAAAGGCAGAAAGAAGCTTTTTTGCTTCATTTGATTTCTTCAGCTCAAAACATGCTTTTGACTATCTGCAACTAAATCTCAAAATTCATGACAACTCAGACAATACTCCCACATGTTATAAGCCTGTGCGTTAAAACGAGAGCTGGGAAAGCTTACAGAAACCCACCTGGTGTGCAAGCTCTCCTGATTCAAAAGGGCAAGACAGAAGGCCGTATGGATGTGAAGCAAGCAAGCCGTGACTGTGAGAAGACGGTGACAAGACTATAGGCGCTGGCAATGCAGTTCTTCAGTGCACTGTGGCCTCAGAAGGAAAATAGTTTTCAAAATGACCAACAGATCTGACTGATGGGTATGAATTAGCTAGGGATGAGAAAAGCAATGGAAGTGGCCAGAGGCTGGAAAAGGCAAAGTGTCAGTTACCATTCATTATTTCTTTGCAGTAGAATTAACTGAAATCTAATTATTATTCTTTGAATTTAACACAAAAATGTAGAAAGTTTGATGAAAAAAAAAAAAAGAAGTAAAAAGACAATACTAAAAGCAGAAATAGGCACCTTCTTCTTTTTAGGACAGAAAATCACCTTGCCTGTATGTACCATGTCAAATTGGGAGATTTTTGCTGTCATCCCATGCCAATAAAAACAGCAGCAAGATAAAATTCTAGAAGTTATTTTCCTCCTTTTGACGCAATGTTTCCAAGTGCAAAGAACCAGTAAGTACAAATATATACAAAAGGGAAGAAATCAAGGCTGCTACTCTTCCCCTTCCTCCTCCCTCTTAACATCAGAGGACGTAGTAAGGAAGCAGCATGATCTTCAGATAATGGCTAGGGTTTACAGTTTTCTGATGTCCCATTTAATGCCACCAAAGTTCATCTTTCAATTCCAACAAACTGAGTTCATACCGCATCACCTGCAACTCAATTGATGTGCACAAGAAAGCCCAGCCTCTTGTAGACATTCTCCACAGTAGACAGAAGAAAACATTTGGTGTCATCAGAAATCACATTGTGTAGGCAGTCGGGGCTGTATTTTAGGCAAGCCCTGGTCAGAGCAGAACTGTAGCCTGCGTTAGGCCATGGCTGCAGTCAGGACACACAGAAGTCACTGCACTCAGGCTGTTCACCAGCGAGTTAAGGCTAATGCCTGCAATAACAATGCAATGCAGAATCTGGGAGTACAAATACTAGGGCTGGACCTTGGTTTGGAAGCAAGCAGGACCACAGCTAAATCAGCAAGTGTGTCTGGGTACAAGGAGTTCAGAGCAAAGGCTGAGCACACAGGACACGCTCTGAAGGTCCAGGCAAGGCATGGAGCTGGACCACACAAAACAGAGCTGCTGGCACATACTTGCTGCTTGTAAAACTGCGGTTGGGGCACAGGTTTTTTTGTCTACAGATCTCAGCATTCAACAGCTTCTGCCTAAGGGCAATGGCCACTGCCAGCCTTTTCTGACTCACTACAGAGTTGTTATTCCTCCTGCCACACAGACTGTGCACAAAGGTTCAAGTTCCTAAAACCCGAAGATAAGGTAATGCAAAACCTATGTGGATCCCCTTGAAAAGCTGCACTCATTTAAGTCACTCATATAGGGGCTTTTGGTCCTGTCTACTGAGATGCTACCTTATGCAAACAAAACCCTTCTGACAGAAAGCCAGTGGTGGAGGGACTGTGACAGATTAATGTGAAAGGCTTCCATCAGGGTGATCCAAAAAACCTGCTCATCTCTGAAAAATTTAATACAGGGAAAGTTAAGAATGTGCTAATAAAGATACTGTGGTGTTGATTATTTTTTATTCTCCATCTTTCTAAAAAATCTAAACCATTCATACAACATTTACATCCCACAACCAACCTTTAAAACACCAAAGACATCTACATAGCTTAATAAAGCAAGCACATACTTATTTCACGTCAGGCATAGCTTAGCGTTGAGCTGAACCCTTTTCTTTCCCTGGGACTCCAGAGAAATGTGACATGGCAGTGATGCAGAGAGAGAATTACTAAGTAATTTAGGAATAAACCAGCTTCTCTGCTCTATAACACAGATTCTCCAATGCATCTAGCAATGCATTTCTGTCACCTGAATGTGTAAGTAGATGAGTCTCTTATACATCTTACACGAGTGGTTCTCGCTATGCAACTGAGGCTTAAGCTATGATAAACCTTAAGTGATCATTATAGAGAAAGGGCAACAAAAAGGTAAATAAAGGAATTTGGTAATAAATGTAGGTTGTTAATGAAATAATCACAAGCCTTGATGAATCTAATAATTTTGTCCCTATCATGCAAGAGATGTCATTTTCAAGGGAAGCCCTGAAGGGTTTACAGACTTGACAGAAGCAGAACACTTTGGGAATAAATCCAAGGCCAGGATCAGAGAAGCCAGTCCAGGGCATGCAAAGACAGGCAGAAGAATGACATGCATAAAACTGGGACAGGAAGAAAAAGACGACTGGTAAGCATGGCATATTACTAAAGATAAGCGCATATGCCTATTCCCCAAGTGAAGTGTTTGTTCAATGAGTGAGACTTCCATTTATTTATGTGGTGTATCTGGCACCACAACTGATTGTGGAATACCTTTTTAGATAACAGTAGATTAATGACTGTAAGTAGTTTTTACTGTTCATGGGTACAGCCAAAAAGAACAAAACCCCAAATACCTGTAGGTTCAGAGGTGCAAGTAGGGGATGAGCTGTGCAATTTTCTGAGGGCAAGGATAAGAAGCTTTGAATTTCACCAAAGAAAAATAAAAGGATGACTCAGTAAATAACTATCCTTAGAACATTCCACCAGTGCATGAAGTTAAGGGTTTTTTTCTCCTCTCCTTGGTGGACACTGCATTCTTCTTAGTATACATTTCCCCTTGGTAACTAAACATTTACCTAATTTACTATGAATCATTACAGCATTCAATAGTGTTTGAAATTAATCTTTTTCCACTGTGAAAGGATGTCTTAGAGACAACTTAATTTTGCACTGTTGGCCAAAACCATCATGTTTGAAAACACAGCAGAATGGTGCTCTATTGCACTTTACCTATCTGGAGTTTCTGTTTTAAAGTAACTTTCTGTTTACACTGCTATTGAAAATGTCAACATCTGGCTGGACAGATGTCCAAATGCAGGGTGAGGATATCTGGTATCTATGTCACGTTTTAAGGCAGACTGGTAAATCTGATAGCCATTTGTTATTGATAGCTTTGTACAGAGCCCTGATCGTCTTCAGATAACAACTGCTCTGTTAGAGTGTGTGGGAAGGAGGGAATGATGGATGAGGGGAAAACTGGCATGGTCTCAGACACCTGGAAGAATGAAGAAATTGAAGTGAATGGGCAATCTCAGCATGGAACCTGCTGGACTAAGCACTTACTGACTCCAGTCACACCAGCAGCACTGTGAAAAACATCTGTGATATCTGTATTCTGTTCTTCCCTTCCCATCCTATGTAGCAATAAAGCATTCAAACCGGAGAGGTGTATCTTTGAAGATCACACAAGTTTCAGAACTCGGAGATGACTCAAGGAGGGCCCAGTGGAAGTTCTGGGTGTACTGCACCAACAACTTTTATTTTCTGTAGAAAACTGACCACTTGCAGAAAAAGTGAGGGTTTCATTTATTTATTTTTTTTTTCATAGTTAGTCAGAGCGGGAATCAGAGCGCAGCAATGAAGAATGATGACAGTGGTGATGATAGTGCTGCTAGGAAGATGGTGCTACAGATTTCTCTTTCCTCTGTTAGTGTTTGCTCATAAGAAGGCCCCATATCTAATCACCTTTGCTAGCTCTGCTAGCAGCAACCTTTCCATGCTTATTAACAGCATACACTGTTATTCCAAAACCAACATACATTACAGGATCCTGATATTAAGGCTAAACCCCTATAGTGATTATATTCTCTTCACAAAAACTATGTATAGATCAAACATTAAACACTCTCCATTAAGTGCATGCCAGCTGTTACTCTGTTACTTACACTACTTTATTACTTGACTTTGGTTGCTTTGTCCTGCAGTCTGAAAACCTAGGGAAAACCTGAATAAGTCTTTTGCATTTAGCTAATTCAACATACACATATATAGACACACTTACCTGAAACATTGCAAGCCGCTATTGTCAATGAAGGTCTAAAGGGCTCCTACAAAGATTTCCCTTTGATTTCTGCTTCAATTTATAGTACAAACACTGCTTGAAAGGCTCAATTGTTTCCTTCAGTGTCCTGATGTCCCACCAAACATAACTGAATTGATTGAAATACAGCCCATTGATGCTTTTGTATCACTATAGAAGCTGATGGCAACCTTCCACCTCTTTTGCTGAATAGTGTAATTGGCCTGCCAGAGAGGATTTGGGATTTTAACATGTTTCTTGTTTGGCTGAGCTAACCAATTATTCTGCAGTTGCTATCAAGGCTGCAGACTTTTCTTCATTGGGGTCATTAAGCTTGTCAAAACTAATTTGTCACCACAACTGCTGACCCTCATTGCCTCTGACAGCAGCACAAGTGTCAAACTAAACAGGCCTTTGCATTACAAGAAAGTAAATGACTGATCAGAGCCCACCAAGCGTCCTGACCGTATGCCACAGTCTGACCTTCTGACCCCATGAGAGGTGGAAATGGTACCAGCTAAATGACATGGGGTCACCAAATGACACTACTAATCATTTTGCAGAGTAAGTAAAAAAAGCCTCAAACAGCTAAAGTGAAGGAATACTGGAAGGTGGTATGTGACCTGCAATGATGATAATGAAGTTTTGGGTTATTTTCTTTTTTAATTAAAAAGAGATGATGAAAGTCACTTACTCTAAAACGAAATTCTATGAAAGAAACCACCAGCTGACTCAGACTACATTTTTGGAAAGCTGCTCAGACACAGCAGCTGGCAGTGGAGCACTTTGAGCCCAATCCAGCAGAACATTACTGCATAACCCTCTGTGTATTCTTGACCACCCAAGTGACATCTGAACCAGGCCAGTGGCAGGTTCTTCATCTGATGTAACACTAGCCACAAAGTACTTAGTATCAGTCCACACTTACTACAGTGGGGTAAAATTTGTCCCTTTGTGTGAAGAAACGTCTTCACACATCTAGAATTTGCTTCACTGAAGGTACAGGATATAAAAGTCTTACAATGGAGTTAATCACTTCTAATTATCTGTATCACTAAATTATTTTGGTGACAAGTAATTCATAACCTAATTTTAATCTTTCCTTCACTGTTGCAATTATATTCAGTTTAATGGTGTAACTTGGCATTAGCACCATGTCCTCAGTTGCTATAGGGTATTTGACAGGAGAATAAATTTGCACTAATACAGGAAAAGTTTCAGAGGAACACTTTCTCTCAGCACATTCCTAATCATTCAAGGCACCAAGTCCAGAAAGGCCTTTATCCCTAATACTCTGAGATGTCCTGCGTGGTTCAATTAAGATGACTTGTTCTGCCATAAGCGCATCCCATGAATAAATCTTTGCACTGCCAGGACCTTGACTTGTATGCTACCCTGCAGTACAGGAAAAGTTCTGTAAATACAGTGACAGCAAGAGGTGCTCAGTCTTCCCCCTAGAAGCCTTCAAATGCCATCATCTTTTCTTCATACTTTTTGTAAAACAGTATTTTTCTAAGCCTTTGGAAAGACATCTTTTTAATGAAAACAGGCAGATGCAATACACCTCAGCAAATAGGATCCAATCTTAAGAGACAATGACTGTTGTTCATTTTTTGTCTATGTAAATTACACTTATTTAAACAAGGCTGAGTGACTTACAGTTCATCAGCAATGTAATGACTTTGAACACCACTGTTCCCATTTAAGAAAGGAAAACTCAAGAAGGAAGAGGAAAACAGACAAAGAAGAAATAGAGAGTAGTGCTGCACAGGATCCCAGGATTTTGTTGAGTCCTAATGATGTCATTCAGTATTTAATCTTTGGTGACAAGAAGGGTTTTTTTCCTTCCTTTCAGCAAGAAAGCAAATTCAACATTAACAAAGCCCTGTATTTGAAGCCAAGCTTGGATGTGAATCTTAAGTTGTTCCTAGCCTTCTCTATCCCTTCCCCCTGGACATAGAGAGTAGCCACAACTGAAAAAATATGCTTAAAAAGCCATACAATTATTTTGAGCTTGTTTTTAATTTATATTTGGGATAGCATCTTACAAAAAAAGGTTATTACATTCATTGGTGGAAAAACAAATACTAGCAATGTTCATTGTGGTATGAATAACTGGGGAACTGCCAAATATTGCAACTTGCCAAGTATCACAAACAAAAGCTTTAAAAAATATTCACAGTCTTTGACTAGCATGTTTTGTTGTTAAAATCAGCCATGGGTGAACCAATCAGAACAGGGGAGAGGGAAAGTAAGAGTAAAGAAAGAAATGGGTATGACAGCCTTCATATTCCCTAACTACTAATCACTTCTAGAGGGAGACACACCTCATTTAAAACAAACTGCATTATTTCTTGATGCTTTTACTGCATGGAACAGCATTGACTAAGAGTTGGTATATACAGAGAAAGGGGAAAGATATTTTTTCCCTTTTGTTTTACTTAATGATTAGCATCCACAGGCACCCAGATAAACTGTTGGTCTCACGTGATGTACACCAAAATTTTACAGAGTCAATGTGTTTGGATAGGTCCAGTAAACGTCCAAAAACAGTATTCCTAGTTTCAATCAGTGAAGCTTAATTCTGAATTTTTTATGACTGTCCACTGGTAGCCTAAATCAGACAAAGTTCAATGCAGAAATAATGGCTAAATGCACATAAACTATCCTGCAAAGGTTCCAAGTCAGGAAAGCAGCTCCTTAAGCTGCAAAGCGGAGGTTGGTTTGTTTGTTTGTTTGTTTGTTTATGGATTCCCATAGAAAGGAATAGAAAAAGAAAATAATTAGCAGGGACTGACAATAGGTGTCAGAAAGAAAGAAGATGAAAAGATGTACCATGCAAAAGATGCACTATAAACCACCTACATGACCATAATCCTCAGTCATCTTCTCATAACTCTCCTAATGTGCCCAGAACATGTAACTGCTCCAGGATCCAATAAGGAGGAATCAGAGTTGTCCAGATTACTGTTGCAATTTTAACCAGAAATCTGGGACCCATGACTCCTGAACATACGCAGAGAGAAGAATAGCAGCAATGAAAATACCGTGTTTTGATAGCAGCTTTTCAGACCAGTCATTCGTCCCAGAACTAGACTTAACAAGTTAAGTTGCCTGATTAACATTCTGCAATGAAGAAACACTCTAGTTTTCTGTTCATACTGGGATAAAGAACATTTCTCAGTTTTAAACTTACAGATTCCTACAAATGCATTCCCTTATTTGGTATATGGATTTGGCTACGATAGGAAATCCATGCTTTATAAATGTCAGAATGGACAGAAGCTGACTAAAACTGCGGAGTTGTGAATGACAATGCAGTACAGCTACACATAAAGACTGGGAGTTAGGTTTTAAAGTATTCTTTCTAGTCAAGTTTAAACCACATCTCTCCAGTCTGAACAGTCTGGTAATTAACATATGTTAGCACAAAGATTTATAAAAAGCTGATTTCAAAGTGACATACATGAGTACACAGGGAAAATAATCTTTTATCTGGATATTCCTAAATACTTCTGCTGTCCATACAAGAACATGAACAATTTTAAGTGACAAAACACAGCTTGTGTACCCAGTCAGAATCAAATAAAAAAGATTTAGAGAAAAGAGCTCAATGAAAAAGCTTAGGATCAGTATGGAGACATGTGTTATGAGTTGTGAGTCACTGCTGCTCTCTTTCATGCAGAAAATTTCACCAGTAAGAAATTAATGTGAATAAGATAAAAAACTACCTATAAAAGAAGTGGCATTTTGCATTCATTTTAATTAAATATAAATATCTACACAAGTGCAGGAACACTGAGAATCAAACCTGAAAAATACATAAGAAATATTACCTAATATTCCATATTACAAAATACATTTGAAACCATAAGGTGCTATAGGAATATGCTGTTCTATGAATATTAAAAAACAGATAGACTTATAAGCTATTCTATACTTAGTTCTAGCTATATAAGAAAAACTATAAACAAATCTGCATTTTTTAGAATTATGAAATCATTTAGTAGTGACCTGCACTAAAAAACGGTTAAAGTTCTTGGTCAAAAATTTGTCATTAAAGAGACACTGTTTGCACCTTCAAACATACAAGAACCAGCGGACTATGACTTTGAATCAAAAGTATACTTCACCAGTTAATTTAACCTAGTGATTTTATTATTCAAATTTTCTCACTTGATTGAGATACATGTATGAATTCAGTGAGATAAGGCTGCTGATCATGTACTGCTGCCAGCCAAAGATGATTCCAACTTCAACTTCTCAGTGCTGACTAATGGTTTGCTAATTGCTCTACCAACACTGCTGATGAATGTGATGATGTTACAGTGTTCCCTCATCCACAGGCAGAGTCAGGCAGGTTAGTTTATATCACCAATATTTAAGCAAGATGGCTTAACACATATGCACATGCTTAGGGAAAATCTATGCTATTAGATGACTTCCAAAGTCAGCAAAACAGGGAGAGTAAGTGCCAGCAAAAAGCAACTACTGGGGAAAGCTTTGTTTTCTGCCATTCCACTGTCTGCAAAACACAGTATTTCTGACTATGTCTGAGCACCCTGGACTTTTTTCAGTGGTATTTATTTTTTTCAGCTTGTTAGTACTTGTATTGTATTCCCAAGGAATACCAATTTCTTCCTCAGTATTTTGTAGTCACATGTTTTCCAATAATTTGTCAGCTGATAACAACCTCAGTGGAGCTGTCTCAAGCAAATGACATGGTCAGAAGAGCTAGTCAACTTTTTGGTGGGTGTGAATTTACAACTTCATCCACAGGCACTTGAAACTGACCAGTGTCTCCACAGAGATGAAAAAGAAAAGGAGCAAAAATGCGGGAAGATGAGAAATCTGCAAATTTCCTTCCAGGGAAACTAAAATTTATCCTTAGATTCCAATGCAAGTTATTAAGCTTTCACTCTTCCCAAATACAAAGTAGAATTTCTAAAACAAAAATATCAGCAGAGAAACTTCATCTCACTCAAGGCTGAAACCTGGCATCAGCAATGCAGTGAAATGTCTGCAAGGATCCTCTCCTCTAACCCTCCTAGCTAGGCACAGAGAGTGATAGGTCTAGGTTTGTGTGCTGTTTCTGCTGTGTAAACAGTGATAGTTTACCTGCATGTAACTTTGCATAACTTAGCAATGTTTTGCGACAAATCTAAGTTAAACTTTTGACTCATTATTGGCTTGGTTGTGTCCTGTACTTTGCTATCACAGGAAACAATTCTGTATTGAGTTATACAAATAAAGTACGCAAACAACTTAGTTGGTGCCTGCCAGCTGTAAATTTTGAGCACTTGACAACAAGGGTTT
Organism: Cariama cristata; assembly: GCF_000690535.1. Taxonomy (NCBI): domain Eukaryota; kingdom Metazoa; phylum Chordata; class Aves; order Cariamiformes; family Cariamidae; genus Cariama; species Cariama cristata. Next base: position 6,012 of record NW_009614624.1, on the reverse strand, counting down.
TATCACCAATTTTGCAAGTAGCAAAAGGAGCTATGGTATAGCATAGTTATCAGACATTGCTTACCATTTTGACTACACAACTTGAAAAATCTCCCAGTTTTTCAGAGATACTTACAACCTGTTTCCCCTCAGACACAAGGATCCCAGAGTTGTGAAAAGCCAGCCTTCAGCATTTAATGTTGAGCACAAACAAGAGTGATGTCATCCAATTTACGAGTTCTTTGAATATTTCTGCTTACAGGACATACTAGTTTCACAACATTATTTCTCCACACAGCAGTGGAAGAAGTGACAGGTTTGATATCCAGGCCACAAAGAAGGAACATTGCCTGTGACTTCTGCAGGGTTAGGATACATAGAATCATAGAAACATAAAATCATCATAGTTGGAAGAGACCTCAAAGATCATCAAGTCCAACCATATACCCAATGCCACCATGCCCACTAAACCCACTAAACCATGTCTCGAAGCACCACATATAAACGTTTTTTGAACACCTCCAGGGATGGTGACTCCACCACTTCCCTGGGGAGCCCGTTCCAATGCCTAACGACTCTTACAGTGAAGAAATTCTTCCTAATATCCAGCCTGAACCTGCCCTGGTGCAACTTGAGACTGTTTCCTCTTGTTCTATCACTAGTTACCCGGGAGAAGAGACCAACACCTACCTCACTACAACCTCCTTTCAGGTAGTTGTAGAGGGAAATCAGGTCTCCCCTCAGCCTCCTCTTGTCCAGGGTAAACAACCCCAGCTCCCTCAGCTGCTCCTCTTAAGGCTTTTTCTCCAGGCCCTTTTCCAGCTTTGTTGCCCCTCTCTGGACACGCTCCAGTACCTCAATGTCCTTCTTGTAGTGAGGGGCCCAAAACTGAACACAGTATTCAACCCCAGTCTCCCTGTTCAGCTCAATAACCACAGTGCCTGCTGATCTCTGCTGTTGCAGTACACCTCCCTTCCTAAAGATAATAGTGCATGTGGTAGACTAATACACTTCTGTATAAATAGAAATTAATTTCCTAATATTATTTTTATTGTTTTTCTGATTGTGTATTACAGTATTTACATCTCATTATTATTTACCACTTTAATTGTATTAATTTCCACTTTAATTTTAAAATTGTTTTGATAATGATTAACATGATTAAGGTTTACCAGACTGCCACTACCCATTGAAATTCTATGCTTTTACCATAGGTTTTGAGTTTTGATCATTAGCCCTTCCCTCTCTTGCTTTCTTTAGCAAGCAGCAAAACAAGTTTAATTTTGGTTTTCTTCCACTTTAAATGCAAGGAGAACACTTCTAAGGTAACTTGAAAACATTTATAAATTTGGCTTCCAGTAAGAGGTTAAACATAACCATTACTCCTGCACTAAAGCTCAGAGCAGAAATCAACAAGCAAACAGGATCCTAAAGGAAGTTCCTTGGAAGAATGGGAGAAAGAGAAACAAATGTGCTACCACAATTTGAACCAGAGTTAGGGCTTCCTGGCATTTGTTTTATCCATCTGTGATGGAAGACAAACCCATGGTTTCTCATGAAAAATATGCAGGACATGTATCAGAACAATGTAATTTTGTTTCTTACTCAATTTTGTAAAATTAGAAGTATTCTGTAATGTTTTTAAAGGGGGCCATTAATCGTTAACTGATTATCACAACTGAGTCAAATATCATGCCTGTGAACCCAATTGATAGTGTAATGTAAACATAGTGATATTCAGGAAAATGCCAAGGGGGGCATTATCTTGATTTTTATCATCCATAGCCTGAGATTTGGATGATAGACTAAATCAAGTGATTTGATAAAATATATGTAAGGCATATGCCTTTCTCAATCCTCCATTTTTATCACTTTATTTCCTTATTAAGTGCGATATACTGCAAGTTTATACGGAAAAATTATAATTTCATATTTCTGCTATCACCAAGTTACTCTTCTCCATGAAGCAACTTGGACTTAATAATCATTCTAATCAGCTTGGTATATGTGTTCTCTATAAAGGTATTAGTAGGATGGTGTAACCTAAGGTTACCGTCAGTTCTATATTGAATACTGTAGCAATGTGTCAATTATATTTCCATGAATGTGTGATTAAGCCATAGATAAGCATGTTTCCTCAATAAACAGTTTTTTGTTATTGTTGTTTAACATAACTTGCAGGAAAAAAAGAAAAAAACCCCTGAGCTCTGTAATTAAGACCTGTCCACAACTGCAATCATTCATGCCTGTTGAATTTACAAACACCAGACTGCAATGCTGAAGTCAAACATAATATGCAAAATTCTGAGGTCAACACAACCAAATGAGAGGTCTTAAGCTCCTTGACTGGTATCTTGTAAAGCTTTGGCAGGCTGGTATATTTAGGTACACTGAGGCCAGTAATAAAACTTTCTTCAAACAGCTTACTCTTTGGAAATGAAGATGACACACAACCACAAGTGTTCTGAAAACGAAACAGTAGGGAAGAGAGAAAAGACGCAAGTATTGAGGACTTCTCGGGAACTTTGTAATTTCAGAAGTAGTTCTTATTTCTATTCCAAAATAAGAAAGAAAACCATTGATGTTTTTCACATTCAGTCTTCAAATATTTATTATTAATAAGAGACTATGCTTGCTGTAAAGATTACATAATTTAATGAAAATGAAAGCCTCATGCTGTAATTGTGATTGTCCCTAACTAGAATTGTACTTCTTTTGAAAATGTATGTCCTAATCTTCTCTACTGTTTGTTTGAAAGCATAAAATTTTATGAGCTTGACTACAAGTCAAGAACAGATTTGGAAAAACTGATTACTAGTGCTTATGTAGTCTAAAATAATACTAGGGTTTTTTTCTTAATCTTTATTATTTAGGAATTCAGTCTTTCTCATTATGTAAATAACATTTTGTCATTGATTCACCTTTTACTATTCACGAGGGCTGCCTTTGACACACAGTGAATTTCAAAGGAATGCTATTCTAATGAAAACTAATAGCTACTGTTGATGCAGCTGATGCATTTAGTGAAAAATGATATTTCTTTTTTTACTAGCAGATAGATTTGGCTTATGAGACTCTCACAAAGTCAGTCAGCATTATTCACATTGTCATGAAAACAATTTTTTTCAGCAGTGGGGAGCTCAGAAAGTTCACAGAGAATTTAGAGCAAGATTGTTATAAGGCTTAAAAGAACAAGTCAGAACTTTTTTCATATATGGAAAGCTAGAGTGCAGACTGCAGGTGAATGAGTTCTTGGAATCTCAGTTTAGAGGATTTTAGTATGTCTGATGTAAAAAAAAAATGAGAACATAATAGCAAAAGAATCTAATTCACTGAAACGATTTCATCTTCCCATGGGTCAATTAATTGCAGTGTCTTTACTTGCAAAATAAAGTGTGTATTTTCCTAGTCTTTTCAATGTGAAAAAACAGCTGGAAAATCAAGTCTTAAACAAGCAACATTAACGTTTCAAAACCAGGCTTATAATAATTTACAAATATTTTGTTTTCCTCCATTTACATTGTGTAAGAAATGAGAAAATAAAGACTCAGAAGAATTTTCTAATTATGGCTATTTAGAACATAGAAGTGGATTGCAAATCACTGCTTTCTCTCTCTAAGGAGAAGGCAATGGAGTTATTTACTTGAAGCAGGGCTCCTACCAACAGGAAAGGGTTATGCACTGTTGATCAGGTATATTTCAGCTAATAAAATCACTGCCTTAAGGATGAATCTATATAGCAAAAAATACCACACTTTGCAGACAAAACTGGGCTGTATCTCAACAAGCTAGTGCTGATGATGGAAGACATGTAGTCTTGTCTCTCTAAATAATATTCTTAGTTTTCCTTGTTCACCACTACCTGACTGATCCCCCACGGATACACTTCAAGAGTTTATTTCTGAAAAAAGCTTCTTCCAAGGTCTATGGCTGTGGATACTCAGATCATTGTCAGATGGCTGAGTTTTGTGACATCTGCCTCGGTTTTTAGCCTGATTGGCTGCACAGTCCCTCTAGAAAAGCACGCTTTTCTTTAAAAGTGAACTGAGAAATCTCTAATTACATTTATGTGGCACTGCTGGGAGGAACAACAAACAACATTCCTGTTAGTTGCTGCAAAATATCCTGTGTGAAGAAAGTTATTTAGAAATAAAAAATGGGAACAATGATTTATAATAAAAACTTAAAGTGACAGGTATAGCTAGTCAGAGAGTAGGACAGATGTTACAATGTCCTGTTATCCTTTCAGACTTAATGCAGCAGTACTAAGTGCAACACACAGCACAAAAAAAGGTTTCCTCACAGAAAAAGGCTTCCTCACCAGTTTCTTCTTGGAAGTCCAGTGAAACATGGACAGTAACATGCATCAATATAGTTCATATCAACACAGAATTTATTCACCTTTCTAAACTACTTTGGAGGTAACATTTTCTAAATTTTTTTTTCCATGCTGGCATAGCCTATGGTAGGATTTCACTTGGTCTGTTAAACTTGATTGCCAGTTTTTTACAAGCAGAGATGTACGTGAACAGCTGCAGGTGAACCTGCTTTGGCAGCGGGGTTGGGCTAGATGATCTCCAGAGGTCCCTTCCAATCTCGACAATGTGATTCTGTGAGATGGATTTCTACTACAGTTCCTAATTGCAGGGAGCGTTGGTGTATTTTGGGGAAAGGTAAAGCAAACACTAAAGAAACTTCTCCTGCAATTAAGGTCAAACCAAAGACACTGTAAAAGAACATGATATGCTTAGATCCAGGGCCATGTCAGCAACTGGTTCAGACTGGATCAAAACTGGATCATTTTAGTCTTGATTTTAAAAATTCTACTGGCTGACTGGAAGAAAAGTATGAACATGTGTTTCATATTTTGCTAAAACACAACAGATGTTATTCTTAAGCTTGAATATGATGAAAGAAATAATCCAAAAGTATATTTCTGCTACTAAAACCTGTTTTAAATTGTTTTTACTTCTTACAAAACGTTTTAAAACTTTCGATTTTATACTTTTTTTCTTTTAATTACTGCAACATCTCTTTTCTCATGACAGAAAGAATTGAGGTGAACCCTCTGAGCCTTCAAAGGACAAAGAACAGATGCCCAAGAATGAGGGGGCACAACAACTCATCAGCTAATAGGAAGACCATGATCATAAACCAGAATGGAAGGAGGCAGATAACATCACTATATTCCTATCTGTGGCAGGAAAAGCCCACCACGAGGCAGGAAACCTTCTCCCAGACTAGACAGGGTGCTTGCAGCCACATTAACAATATCTTACAGGAATAAAAAGCTTCATGATCTGAATGCTTTGTATTTTCCACACGACTGAGTGCAAGGTTAGCATTGTTGAAAACTTCATACATTGAGCATGTATCTCAAGAAATTTTACAGCATCTGTGGAAGCTAAGCAGCCCTAGGAAACAACAAGCCCACGGCTTTCTGTATGGTTAAAGCCTCCTTTTTTGCAGCTATGGGAATCAGGAGCTAAAATAGCTCACCACCACCACCACATCTTTGGCAGGGAAAAATGGTGCACAACATCAGGATGCCCATGACTAAGCTGTATTTGTTGGCTCCACATTGTGATGCTGCTGCCTACACACTGCCAGCAAAGGATGCTTTTGTAAACAGTTCAGCTTTTGGAGAGTCTAACACAAACAGAACAGAGATGCTAATACCCCTGCTCTTTGCTGTGAGTACTATATTGAGTTATTTCACTGTTTTGCTGCTCAGAGAAACTTCCCTTCTTTTCTCAGAAATTATGGTCTACTTGTTTGTTTCATTCAAACCCATTAAAATCTAAGGACATAGAAATCTTGGTAAATTCATACTAACAGTTGCTATTTTTGAAATTATCAAAATGACTCTGACGATGAAGAATTTGATACTTGGGAACAGTATCTGAACAATAATTACACTTACTAAATCACACAGTTGAAGATGCAAATTCCTAACTAATTATCATTAGTCAAATGTAAGCAATACATGTAAATGACTGAAGGCTCAAAATGTGTCCTGGTTTGGCTAAAACA
>NW_009614623.1:0-18562 GCF_000690535.1 Cariama cristata | reverse complement strand
AAGAAAATGAACTCTACCCCAGCCAAACCCAGCACAGGGAGCCTGTGGCAGAGAGAGGAACGTGACTCTCCTAATATTTGGTCTTTGTTGTGGCAACAGAACATTCTTTCTACTCAGTATATGGTTTTCTTTTTAGCATATTTAAGTAAACTATTTTAATTAACTCATTTTCTTACATAAATAAGAGTTCTAGGATGAAAAGGCAGAAAAACATCTTGAAAGATATAGTAGATACTGGGTCTGAGACAGAATTTTGGATCTAGTTATTCTCTACCTCTCTTTCTATGTCATGTAATATTTACATGGTCTTTAGCTGTGCATGAAATGGAAATGCATGAAGCAGATAAAAGTCCATAGAGTGATATATAAACATGATTTTTAGTGGAAACGTATTTGAATTAGACTTGGATTTTGAGTAATGAGTACTGAGAACTCTTCAACATGATTGAAAAAAAAAAATCAGTATAAAATTACCCTTCTATTTCTGAATTATTCAATATTTCATAGAAAATTATTATTCACAATGTACAGGTCTTGGAATACAAAAGCAGTTGAAGAGGACTATGACAGCCTGAAAGACAGCATTACCAGGAGATATCTTCAAACTTAACATTACTTGGAAATATTTACCCAGTCTTTCAGATCATATCATACTGCAGGTTCTCTTATACTCACTGCACTTGTTACCCACAGCAGCTGCAGTAGCTCAGACTGTGCTGTAGTATATGCAACACTCACATCCCAGCTACACGGCATACGCTACCTTTTAACAGCAATTTTGATTGAAAACATACATTATCTGGCCAAACATTTAGCTTTACAGCATTGTTCCTGAACTCCTTTCATGGAATAGATCCTTGCAAGTGGGTCTGTAAAGTAGTGAAGGTCATGGGCTCTCCTCATACAGGTGAGAAGATGGTGCAGAGTCATCTTGGTTTCCTAGGTTTGAGGAAAAAATGAGCAACATAGTGCCCTGTAAGAACCTGGAGATGCAGTAACATCTCAATGGTACGAATCACTGCAGCTGCTCAAAATTAATCGGCACAGACATATTTTATCCTTCCCTGCCATATTCTACCCCAAACACAGGTCTGGCAAGTGATTAATTAGAGTCACAAAACCACAGATGATGAAGTAAACCATCATGTGCCCTAAAGCATGGCCTCTTTCAAGTCCTGGGGGCTCCTATAAGCTGTGATTATACCTAAAACATGAAATGTGATTCCTACCTCAGTATAAATGCCTCCTCCAAATGACCAGTTGCCTTTCCTGAAATACAGCAAGTAGAAGAATGACCTACACAGCACTGTCACTTTTTCCTCCTCTCTGTAGGAGGGAGGTTGCTATTAGACAGGCCAGATTCTTAGATTACCCTATTATCCTATACTTGTCATTATTTTCTTTTTTTTTCCTGTTCTTTTTCTTTTCTTGTTTTCTTTTTCTTTTCTTTTTTTTTTTTTCCTTTTTTTTTTTTCTTTTTTTTTGTCTCATTGGCCCTGAGGAATACCACTCCTTTCAAACTCTGCTGTTTAATTGCCATTTTTTTCTGGTTTATGCCAAAGTAAATAAGCATACATGGAATCTCTGCCAATAAGAAACAGTGCACACCGAGAATGTCTCTCCTGCTCTTGGAAGAGCTCTTGTTGATGTCAATGGCATTTGTCACTGAGATGAAGATCCCTGTTCAGAGTCCACCCTGCTATCTTGTATCATAGATGGGAGAAAGCGATACCTCTCCATAGCTTCCTATCACCACTGTGGTTGCAAGAGTTTTACCCCTCACCTGAGTGTACACTGGGATATCTACTTTAGGGACTCATTCAAAAGGAGCACTCTGCTAGGTCGATTGATTCCCACTTTAGTCTTATTTTTCACCACCTTACCCTGTCCTTTCTGCAAAAATAAATGAGTTTTCCCCCCAGTTGTTTAATTAAACTTCTGTATACAATAGACCAGCATTTTACTAATTGGTTCTCCATTCATACTGTCGGAAAGCTAGATTGTCTATCAGCAAATCAATTGTAACCAACAGTTCTGCTGGTAGATAGCCTGCAGCAGGAGTGTGGGTTTTGTTCATTCATTTCTGTGAATGACAACCGGATATGAAAACGGTGTTATATACATTGTACTTTTTTACGTATCTTGATCATGTCAACCCTAGCAGCTCACTGGAAACTTTCAATCAAAACCAGCAAGTAAAGGTTCACTGTCAGAAATTACTTCCAAGCAACTATGAGAAAACTTTTGTCCCCTACCTTCTGTTCTCCATTGAAATCACTGCTTCTGTGAGACCTTAAAATTCCCTAAATCAGAAACTGGAACCTAGCAAGATAACAATTATTTGCTATCAATTTTCCACTTGTCCTCTCTCACTGCAACTGTCACGTTTGTGTGGAAGGACAGCAGAGCACAATGCATCTAGAGAATGCTGCAACAAAGGTCTGCTGCAGCTCATTCCTTAAGGCTGTAGGTGATCACCCGAACAAGGAAAAGTGTTTAGGCATTTTCTGAACATAAGGATGGCCTCACATTTTGGAATCCTGAATGAAGACTCTTAAAGAATTTGTGTCTGTCAGGGTCTCACTGGTTGGAAGCTGGTAGTTTTTAGTCTATTTAGGGACTACTGTGAGCAAATAAATATAGCCTCCACAGAATACGAATTTTAGCTTATCCTCTACCTCCACCATATGCAGTTTGTCCATAACTTTTCAGGCACCTGCCCTTGCCTGGAGTCTGGAGAAAGGTCAAGAGAGACTGGATGGAGGTGATGCACAAGGAGAGCAAACCCTCAGCATGGCAGCCCTCTATCAGCTGGGGGGAGAGATGGGGAGTTGGGGGGCTGTCACCTCCCACTCCCTGGATTTCTCCACCCCTTGATACAGTACTACGGTACCTGAGACATCAGAGACAAGCATGGTGAAGGACCAAAAAAGTCTTCTGCTGTGAGAAATTAGGGGGAGGGTTTGCCCTTGAGGTAACATTGACATAAACTGTCAAGAAAATCTAGACTGAAATGCCAGTATAAGATGAGGTACTAAACGTGGATAATGTCACAGGGCCTCAGGGAGAAGTGTGTTTGTTCACGACCACCATGCATGATTCCTTCTTAGTGTTAGATGGACTAATGGCTGGCATCCACATCCACACAGATCTTAAACCCTTTCCTCACACAGCGTTAGTTATCCTCACCACAGCCAGCTTCTGGCTCCCAACAGCGAGTACCACTGGCTGGCACTGGTGAAGTCCTCTGGCAGGGTCCATCCCTGCGCCCACCGGCTCTGCTTGGTGCTCTGAGCCCCGAGAACTGTGCTGTCCTGAACCACACGCACCAAGCCACATCCCTCATAAGGTCTAGGCTTGCATTCCTTCTCAGAATTAAATTAATTCTTGTAAAAAGATGCTTCAGAAATTTTTCTTAACACAAAAGCCTTGATTTTCCACAGAAGAGGTATCGGTAACGCGGTAAATATCTCCAAAGCTCCCTAATGGGGTGAACGGGGAGCAGTTCAGCCCCCAACGACTGCTTCATCTGCCGTCGGTTCTGAACACCAACAAGCTGTGGTGTAGGTGTGGATTTCTGCTTATGTCTGGTACCTTAGATATGCATTTATAGGGAACAGAATGGCAAAGACCACCATCTTCCAATTCAGACTAAGCCTGAGCATTTACTAAGGTGCCACGTCCCTTTGGTCTACTTTCTAATACTTACTTGGTTTCCAGTAATGCCTCAAATTTCTAATTCCAAAGAAGCTAAGGCTTTTGCAGACTCTGTTTTCACTGCCCAATAAGTAATGCACTAGTAATGCGGAAAGGGTAAAACCTCAGGGTCATAAGCCATGCTAAATCTGTGCAGAGCTGACATCGATGAGAGCTGTGTTCATGGAACAAGGCCAATAAATACCAGGGCTCTCAATGTTTGACTTCTAAATTATTCTATTGGCTTTTCATGGATAGGCTTAATGGTATTATCTGTGCCCTTAACAGAACATTCAACAAATGAAAAATGTATCTGATAACCCACTCTACTGAATAGCATGTCCTGACAGCTAGGGACTCCTACTCCAACCCTTCCACTGCAATGAACCAATTTTGCCAATGTCATTTTTCACTAACTGAAGCCTTTTCACCTCATTTTTATCTCAGTGACAGCCCTTCTCCAGTAACCACCATTTACACTGACAACAATCTCCTTCCACCACATGCTCCACTTGTCAACAACAGCCACTTTGTTAACATAAAAGTAGTTTCTGGGAGTTTTGCTCACAGTCTCACTCCAGTGTAATTGTATAAGATGATATGTATCTTCCTCCAAAATCCTCATCATCTTCTTTTGTGCTGTTTTACTATCCAGTTAAGGGTCTAGAAATCAGAGCTACATTTCCTCTTCAAAATGTATTTATTTATTACCATGGATGTGTGTATTTGAGGATAGTGCAGAAGCAGTGATGCCCATTTCTGTATTTCTTCTTATTTTATCATTTTCAATTAAATTCACATAAACCAAGGATGCAGTCCTATTTAACATCTTTCTTTCATAATCCAGCTCTAAATCAGGCAAATCAACCCTGGAGTGGAACTTCAGTGTAGGTGTTGGGAAAAGGGCAAGGGAAGCAGCATGGAAAGATGGAGACTTTCAGGTGGAGGGTGGTGGGTCAGTGAGGGGGGCCTTTGAGTACTGGGGATTTACTGAGATGAAGGTTGTCCAGCTGAGCGCTGATATCACAGCCATCCATCAGGGACATGTTTCATACTCTGCTGATCAATTCAGTCGTATTGGCCTTCACCCACTTTATCTCTCATATGCCAAAGAGACATTTCTTTGCATTTCAGAGTCCAAAGTCAAGTACAGATGTTAAAGGGAAGACAAGGCAGGACTTTTTGCAGACTTTGGGGCAGGATTAGATAGCTACACTGATACTGTACAAGCATGGGAAGGGCAAAACACAAAGAGACTCCTCTGTTATCTGCAGAGCGATGGAGCCCATGAAGAGCAGAGATCCTCAAAGCAACGAATCATGAGGAAAAGGATCCTAAAGACAGCAAAAATGTTCGGTGCCACTCCTTATAGTTGATATTAGCTGCACTAACAGTCTGTACACATAAATAGACATTCAGAAAATTAAACAGAGAGTTTCTGTTTATTGCACATTTTGGCTGGCAGTCTTTCTGCTGAATGCATTAGGAAACTTACCTGTTACCCAATGACCTGGCTCCCAGCAGAAGCACAAAGGCCTCCTTGGAAGGTTTTGAAGGTTTTTGAAGAAACACGCAAATGGAATTTAGAGCCCATCTGTGATAATCCTCCTCCCTCCCAAAGTCTCTGAATTCTCCTCAGACTTCTGGTCTCTTCCAGGACCATTGCACATCAGGAAGTATCTTCCCCTGGTCCATGTGGATGTAAAAAGAAAAGTAGGTAAATTCAAGAAAAATAGAGGACTAGAAGATAAAGATACTATTGCCAGAGCTACTAACATAACTGTTCCAAGCTTGGATTATTTCCACCCTTTTATATATTGATTCACTGTTGCAGATTTGTTTCTTCCTCACAGTCTCCGTCTCATTTATCCTATATTCCCAGCTTTCTTTCTCTCCCTCCCTTTTTCTCCACCTGCCATTTTTCCGTTGTACCGCTCCCCCCACTTTCTTCTCCTCTTCTAGAGACCAGAAGTATGTGCAGTGCAACAGTGGTTTTCTCTGGCTTTTTCAGTCATACGGGTATACACAGACAGACAAATCCATTTGAGAAGACAAATTAAAAGCATTTCTTGCTTCTGCACTTGGAGCAGATGATGGTGATGTTTGTGATGATTGTCACAACTCACTTAAGCCTGGGGCCTGAGAGCTATGTCCTCTGTGCAGATAGGTTTTGTCTCAATGTAAAGGATCCACTGCACCAGAGCACTGAAGCTCTTCAGTTGCATCCTCACGCAGATTTCTAAGTATTTCAGGCCATTGAAAACCAGTGAGAATGTAAGAATAGCCCCGTATTTCAGGCCATTGAAAACCAGTGAGAACGTAAGAACAGCCCTAGAAATAGGTTTGATATCTACAAGAAGGTAGTGTAACCACGTTCAGGTGTGACGTCCTTGTAGCAGCCACCCAGAAAGATGCTGCAGGGGTCTGTACCAGCTGGAGCATTGGGCCTAGGAAAGAAGATTTTGTATTGCACTGTTATTTTTTAAAATGGTCAGCTCATTGCCTAACCAGAGAGAGTGGGCCTAGGAAAGAAGATTTTGTATTGCATTGTTATTTTCTAAAATGGCCAGCTCATTGCCTAACCAGAGAGATGGACTCTGGTAGCTAACTCAAGATAGTGGAAAGCTTTACTGAGGCTACCAGAGTGCTTAGCATCAGCAAGGAAGCCTGTCATAAATTGATTGATCAATAAATTGATTTGAAATGGGTTACCTGCCTCACTGATGTGAGGAATCCCATCTCTACCCATTGGACAGGTTCCTGGAAGTACTCATATCTCTGTTACTGCTCTTAGCCCTGTCACCTCTCAGACGGTAAGATAAGAAGAGATATTTAAATGAACAGTTACACATGGCTGCTGTATGAGGAAGGAACTTATTTTATCCCAAATACCGTGTAAATATGTCTTGCAACCTTTCTGATGAGCACTTGTTCCCTTTGGTACATAATCCTGCTAAACTCATAAGAAAGGGTACTAGCAGATCAGAAAAGAACAATTTGTCGTAGGCCGTGACACAACTGACAATGTCACTGGACATAACACTGAGGCTTAAAAAAGGCCTAACAACATGCTAGAGCAATGGAATAAATAAATGAGAGATGACTTTTAAATCATACAAAATGAATAACAATCTAATATTTTTTGCTTCTGTGATACTAAAGCCCCTGTTCTGAAGCAAATTTACATGACAGGCCACAAAGGACTATTGATATTGTATATAAGGTAGTACATACATGGAGGATTACCTTGAGAAGACTTCAAAAGTTCACAGAAGCCAGCACTCACAAATGCCCCAGAATTGAAGTTTTTTAGCTCTTTGTGTACATACATCATAATACAGTCGTCAGTTGAATTCTGAAAGTAATTTCTTCCGCACAACCCAGTCTTGGCTGGTGACTGAAAGAAGACTGTTTTAATGGACTCTTTAGCCTGGTTCTTCAGGTTGAGGTCGCAGTCATAGTTTTGACATGGTGTTCAGAGCCAGTTTAATTCAGCATTGTTTGTTTCCTAGTGGGATTTCCTCTAGTGCTTGCTCTTTACTATACGAGGGCTCAGTTTCCACAGGAATTGAGCATTGCATAATCTCTTTTTGGTACCTAATCAGCAGAACTCACAATCTCCAGTTTGAATTCAAGTAGTCCTCAAATTATTTTTTGTTAGAGCTAGGCATCTGCAAACAGGAGCCACAAAACTGGCTTAAAATTGTCCAGTGAAAACTGTCAAGAGTGTATCCGAAATACGTGTTTCTCTTTGGGATGGAGACAGCTTACTCTGATCCGTGAATGTTTTTATGAAAGCTCCCTCCACTCAGCGCTCACAGTCCCAGGCCCTTCTCTCTCTTTACGAGGCAGAATCCAGCCCTCCTATCGCAGACCCCTAATCTTCAAGTTTTAGACATTTACTAAGTCATCCCTCTCAAAGAAAGTGCATAAGGACCTAAATGAACCATTAAGAGAGAGTGGTGGGGAAGTTAGAAGGTCTTCAAAAGGTGAGCCTGTCTGCACCTAGTTTGGTAACATGGACGGGTGGATGGGACTTCCCTTGGGAGTCTGTCGAAGGCATGTCCCGCACTCCTCTGTCTGTGCAGGGAATGAGGCCATTTATTATTGAAGAGCATTTTGATAAGGTGCCTAGTATGTGTGCAGACCGGTTCACCCCCAGGATTATACCCTGAGTATTTACTGGGGAAAGATGCAAAATGGAGCAATTCAAAGGAGTGAGAGCACCTCTTCCACATCTCATACATCTTTGTAAAATATAAATTCAGGTCACTTTAGAGAATGATCTTCAACCCCAATCTCCACAGTCTTCTGTCTGAGTGCTTTTTAACTGCCACTTAACACAATCCTGCTCTGAAAGGTCTATTGGATTGAGCCTCCAGAATGAGACCAGCAACATACAGGTGTATTTTGTGATTCTCCACAGGGCTGGAAGATGAAGGGGCCAGAAGATAGTCTCAGGACCAGGACATAATTGTATGCCTGTACATGTCTAGCGACAAAATTTAGGCACATAAGACATGAAATAATCATAGAATCATAGAATCAGAGAACGGTTTGGTTGGAATGGCCCTTAAAGACCATCTCATTCCACCCCCCCTGCCATGGGCAGGGACACCTTCCACCAGACCAGGTTGCTCAAAGCCCCATCCAACCTGGCCTTGAACACTTCCAGGGATGGGGCATCCACAGCATCTCGGGGCAACCTGTACCACTGCCTCACCACCCTCACCAGGAAGAATTTCTTCCCAATATCTCATCTAAATCTTCCCTCTTCCAGTTTAAAGCCATTGTCCCTTGTCCCACCACTCCGTGCCCTTGCAAAAAGTCCCCCTTTGAAATATGAAATATGAAAAAGAATTGTAGGTGCATTTAGGCATTTCCAGGACAATTATTACCTCTGTGGTGGGATGGGGATATCAGCACTGAATTTAGGCACATAAAAAGGCACTTGGCCATTATGTCTTACCTATATATCTATATCCCTTCCTAAGTCCTTCTGTGCTATACATGGTTTCAAAAAGGAGAGTTTCTCAGGCAAATGGAGACGAAGGTGAGACACAGACCATGTGAAAACATGTTTGCAGGTGTGCATGGCTTTGCTTATATTACTAACAAACACTTTGTGTTTATGAAAGACTGCCATTTAATTAGCAAAATGAATATCAGGAAGTGGACTCAGGAGAGAGTAAAATCATCTTTATATTGTTTAATTTCAGTGGTTGAACCGATGCAGCAGGGAATTTAGAAGTGCTAAAGGGGAAACTGCAGGCTGATAGTACCATATGCTTTGGGGTACTCCAAAGAAAAAAAAAAAAAAAGGTGGGAGTAGTTTTTATAAGACCTTATGGTCTTTTTTTCAAGAACAAGGGCATAGAAAAAAAGCATAGAAAAGAACCTGAAGTTTTGTTTCCAATGGGTGGCACACAAAGGCCATTACTCTTTATATAAACACCATTTTTTTAATGGTTCATGCATTTTCTTTAGTACTTTCTATTCTCTATACCTGCCCTTTTCTGTTCAATGTATCCATGTAGCTGAGTGTTAACCTATTTCGGTGTCACAGAAAATTTGTGTGGTTCTACCAAATAACCTGTAGGTCAGAATTTTATCAACCAATCCAGTGTTACACCTTCAATATTGTACTTCTGGTACAAACTTACATAAAATCATTAAATAGTGTTATGCTTCTGAAAGGAGTTATAAATATCTAATTGTATCTATAATAAATAAAAAGCATATGTTTGTATATGTATTTATTTTTGTTATATGTATTTTATTTTTGTTGTATTTGCAAAACTCTCATGTCTTGTTGCAAGTACTGTGTTCCATTGTATTTTAAGGTACTCCTGCTTAGGACAACACAGAATTAATACAATCAAATCAAAATATCTATTTGGTAGAAGGAAGTCCACAGCAAATATCAGCAACATTTTTACTTAACTTTTAAAATACTTACTTCAGCTGGACATAGTAAGCTAACTAGGTATCAGCACTGCAGCAACTAGCATTTTGACAGTCCTGTGTCATTCTGGCTACAAAAAACAATACTAACAATATAAGTGTCCTCTTAGTGATGCTCTTTCAGAAATGGATTAAATAGTCAATCAAGTTCAATGGTTTTCTGTGGTGTGGAATAGTATACGGCATATCTGCCAAAAGTCATTGCTACATATTCAAAAGCATGTTATTACTTCCCCGTTAGGTCTTGAGGACAGACTAGTGTTCAGCTGGTTTTATCTAGTCCATCTTTCTATTTATATTATATTAATATCTAGAAATCCTATCACTGGTTGTTTTTATCATCTGAAATTATGGAATGAAAGTAATCGGAATCCTTTTGAGACTCATTATTTTTAAAGTTTTCATGTTGATTTTTGTTAGGCAAGAATGGTTTGAGTAAATTCAGGACTACATCTTTGACTGGTTGAAGCAAGAGTCTTCAATTGGCTAAAACTGCCTGGATCTCACAACATTGCAGCTTAATCATAAATATAAGGAGGCACAAGTCCTTGGTTTGTTTTATCACTGGAAGAGATATCATTTAGTGAAAATACAGTTCTATCTAACAGTGTATTGCACAAGCTTCGTAAAATTTCAGTCATCACTTTAGTAGGTGATATCTTACAATTTGACCATTCTGTACTTTGCTATTCAGGACAAGGATGTCTTAAATGACAACTGGAAAGAAATCTGTGAACCTGTATCTGCTTTAAAATTGCTTCCACTATTTTTTATTTAGTAAGAAATTAGAGACATTTCCAAATAGTCCAGGACACAAAATGCAACAGCAACCATATGTCCCATCCCACTCAGCGGGTGAGGGTGAGGTTAACTTTTAAATTCTCTGCGTGGTAATCCAGAGTGACGACAATCACTCTAGAGGTTCAGAATCTCACATTAACTGAAAATATGGCCCGATTACAACAGATAGTGGTTTGGTAAATGTTTTGATTGTATTATAACAACAAACATGCAACAATATTACTGGTATGTGCTTGGAAGGGAATACAACAAACTCCTATCAATATTACCCTTATGTGCCGAGAGAGAGAGAGAGAGAGAGAGAGAGAGAGAGAAAGAGAGAGAAAGAAAGAAAGAAAGAAAGAAAGAAAGAAAGAAAGAAAGAAAGAAAGAAAGAAAGAAAGAAAGAAAGAAAGAAAGAAAGAAAGAAAGAAAGAAAGAAAGAAAGAAAGAAAGAAAGAAAGAAAGAAAGAAAGAAAGAAAGAAAGAAAGAAAGAAAGAAAGAAAGAAAGAAAGAAAGAAAGAAAGAAAGAAAGAAAGAAAGAAAGAAAGAAAGAAAGAAAGAAAGAAAGAAAGAAAGAAAGAAAGAAAGAAAGAAAGAAAGAAAGAAAGAAAGAAAGAAAGAAAGAAAGAAAGAAAGAAAGAAAGAAAGAAAGAAAGAAAGAAAGAAAGAAAGAAAGAAAGAAAGAAAGAAAGAAAGAAAGAAAGAAAGAAAGAAAGAAAGAAAGAAAGAAAGAAAGAAAGAAAGAAAGAAAGAAAGAAAGAAAGAAAGAAAGACGATTTCACCACCCGTGGATCCAACAGCAATCCGTTGGTCCTCTTCCTTCTGGTGTCTTCGGGGGGGGGTTCCTCCTCAGCTTCTGGTGTTACCATTTTTATACCGTTCAAGTTGTAAAATCTCCACCTGGTTCCAGGAAACTTCATGCATATGCATGATGGGCGTGATACCATGCGAAGGTAAGTGTGGTCTGGTTAAGCACAGGCTCGGGGAAACCAGCGTTGTCAGGGGGCACACTATGCACCAAGAAATGTTTAAGGCAAATGCCTGCTCATCTGTCTACCACATCATATTACTGAGAAAGACGCCTGCAAGCAAGTCCTACCCATGTATCTGTACTTCTGGGGATGCTGAGATTTTCATTATGAGGGTTGAGTGGGAAATTATTTTCTGATTCTTAAGGGATTTTATGATATCAAAGAGAATACTCTTTGATAATCTCTTTCAATCTCTCTTTGAATAACCAACATTAAAAAACTTCAGGGTTGGGGGTTTTTTTCACAGATAGATTATCAATGAAATATTGGCTAAGGTCAACTGAAGCACCTTTACTTTAACAATGTATTATGACCTTTTTATAGTTTCACTTTTTTTAACATTTTTATTCTTAAAATGAGACATTATTACAAACTGAGAAACATATTTTGACAATGCCAAACATGAACATTTGGCAATTTCTGGGGGGAAAAAAAAAAAAAGAAATTCTCAAAGCAAACTTTTTCATGTTCATGTCAATAGATTTTTGTAATGAAAACTTCCAACTGTTCCACTTCTCCTCCACAGCTTTGTCTCACATTTTGCCTGTGTGAAAGCTACTAACACCCCTGTAATTAAGGACCCTGTTAGCCTAGTGCCCGATTCAATTTCTCACCTTCCTTTGTTTCATCAGTCCTGCTAGCTTTCCTCTGATAGTTTGGCCCAACACCTCCAAGGCCTTTTCTATGCTATGGGCATGAGCACTGTCTTGCAGTCGTGCATGCTGCCTAACTCATTAGCATCTTCCCCAGCATGGTTTTAGTCCGTGCCAACCAGCACTGTACCTACTGGTGCTATAGCATGGACAGATAGATAACTTTAAAATATAGGTAGGTAGCCAATTATCAAGCACAGGCTTGGGATGAATTCAGATAGCAAGTCTGAGTAGTGCTGCCCTATTTTGCCTGGAAAGAAGTTTATGGATGAAAAACATGTTTACGCTTAGATAAGTCTCACTCAAAGCAGTCGAAGAAACCTCTTGGACAATGCTCCTTCCTAAAAGGGCTCTGCTACTGAAATACAGGGATAGGGTATGAAGAGACATCTCATTTGTAAACAGAGGTTCGTGCAGACACTTTGACAGAGGTGGCTCTCAAAGTCTTCAACACAGAGTCTGTTGTGTTACTACCATGTATGCTTTCCTATGAGTGTTGAAAAGCCAGGCTTCAGTAAGACCCTCTTAAATTCAAAAAAACCAAAATTCTTCTTTTCCTTGCCCATAGATGACACTTCCTTCCCTCTCACCCAGCCCTATTTCCCACCCACGAGAGGTAGCCATCCATCTGCCCTTACACCATATCGGTAGCCGAGAAACACTTGTGTGCATTGCAGAAGCTGAGTACGGTGTACATGACCATGCTGGAAACGCTTGCTTTTCAGTCAAGTCTGGCAACTGAGATGTTGGGGTGTTTGGCGCAGGAGTTTGCAGGCTGTTTGAACCTGAACTTATTAAATGCATGCTCACAATGATGTACTTGATCTTCAGGTCAATGAGTTAAGTTCCATCGTAAGTCCGTATAATCAAATATGTGCTGCTGCGGTGCTGAGCAACTTGGCCACTGGAAACCCTAAAACCATCAGCTTGGTGCTCCAGAAATATGTTGTCCTATAGAATACCTGTAAAGCAATCATCTTTGTGTCTTTTTCTCACATCAAACGTGACTGTCCCCAAAATTCTGACAGTTAAACAGAAATAATTTTGTCAAGTACTCTTTTTCTGAACACATGCCTGCTCCACGGAGGTACAGTAAATAATTCCTTTTGTCTGAATTGGTTTACATTTACACTTCAAAACTGTGAGGAATAAATCCAACAGAACTATTTGATCTTTGCATGAAAATGGACTTCAAAGCTGAATGTGTATTTCTGTTCATTTTACAGCTACAGATTTCCAGCAGAAAGTGATTATGCCTCTGATTACTTATGCCTATTGTAGTGGCAGTTTCATCTAATGCTTTTTTAGAATTTAATCATTGTCTTTTGTTGACCAGCACAACAGTACAGAGAGCTTTGCACTACATGTGTAAGTGGCTAGTGTAATTGAAAGACAAACTAAATCTACCGGATTTTTGTAATGCAGTAAAACATGAATAGGAGAATAAAAATGTCCTCAATGTCTGGATGTGTATTGTTACTTTGAAGCTACTCCCAGCTACCACCACCATAGGATCAGAGGAGAAACTAACACCCACTACTTTAAATAATTATTGGATTCGTTTTTCTCATTATTTCTTATTCATTCTATTTTGAGTACCACCCCACTTGGTGTTATAATTAGTTCTCTGAAAAACCTTTGCAGAATAAATGGTTCTGGCTTTGGAGTATCAGAGATATGACAACTATGTGTGCTAGGCAGAAGAAATCGTTTAGTCGTCAAAATTTGCAGCAGGGATTCAAGTTTAACTTGAATATTAGTAAGAAGGGTATGCATATAAGAAGCGTATCTTCCTCCTTATAAGCAGAAGCATAAACTGGGTGCAAACAATTTCTAGTTAGGTTAACATGTGACTCAGGACACGGAATCTTTGGAAGACACATGTTAACAGAGCCTTTTATGTGTTTTTTTAGATGACGTCGAATGCATGTACCCGGTCTCAAACATATAGCTGCAAGGTCATCATCCAAAAAGTGGAAGGAAAACAGTGATATTTGCTGTGAATATGTCTATTCAAAAGAAGCTTAAGGAATTTCCTTCTGTTCCCCAATAAGCATTTTTAACATATTCAAGACATCTTTTTAGCAGAAGGGCTGTAAACATCCATACAGTAAAGACCCTTTTTTTTCTGTCTTGTCTTTCATCTTTCCTGCCTTCTCCTCCACCTCTTCTTCAGTCTTTTAACTTCTTCACTCTCTGTGCTCCTGACTTTGCACATTCCTCATCCCAGAGGGAAACACTGGGGGCTTCCCCTTCCTAACAGTCAGAGTCCAAAAGACTTCTTACAAGCCCCCACATGCCAAGAGCTGGTGTTTAGCCAGCAGCGGACACTGCCTATACAACAATTATTACATCTATGAGATTTCTGTGAGACTGACGGTAGATAAAAGCCTCCAAGAATGGTTGTCCCTTCTCTCTATACAGTCTCAGTTGCAGGGAGGATTATATGCATCAGACAGAAAGATGGCTCAGAGTATTGGCTCTCAAACCCTGATCCAGGAACAGACCCAGTCTTGAATGTAGCTCACACAAAGAGACAAAACAAAGAGCGTCCAGTGCATTCAGTGGTTTCAGAGGCAGTGCTCTGGTATTTAATAAGACTAAAAGAAATTTTGAGCTCTTACAGTTGTCAATTGATATAATAACTTAAGGATCATGGCATTAGTGACAAGATGACGTGGTGGCAATGCAGGACTCCTAGCTTTCCTCCTCTCTTGATGCCCACTCACCTGTGCAAAATGAGTCTGCAACGATGTCCTTTCCAGGATCTGTGTGTTCCTGGAAAGGACTGCAAAATAAGGAAGTCATTCTGAATCCTAGAGAATATGAGCTGGATTTACCATTGCTAAATAAAAGTGGGGTACCATTTTTATTTCAGCATTTCCATTTGTCCTGCCAAATTTTTTTCCAGTGGAAAGAATTCAGGTGTTCCTGATTATCCTTCTGTGCTGTTCTAGCAAATAAAAACATGAAATAAAATTAAGTACTTCTCATTGGGCAGTGTTTTAATGGCTCAAGTAGTATAAAGTCAATATTAGTATTCATGTCACACTCAATTATCTCCCTACCATGTCCCCCCATTTTCCTTTCCATGTGTCAGTTGATCACACGATGCTAATTAGGTCACTTCAAATGGACCGTAATTGACAATGACACTTTTGCAGGTTTATATTTTCACACAGAAAACCTGAGAATAAATTAATGACCAGCAATTTTGACAATTACGGTCAATTAAATTTGTCAACATCACAATTGACAAAATTAATCTATATTTAATATTGAAACCTTGACATTAAGAATGCAGTCTTGACAAGTAACCAGATTTAAATGACATGTAATACTGCATCAAAATTATTCACTCTCAAATGATATGTGCTTAAATATCAATATCTTTTAGATCCAATATGCTACTAATAGACAACTAACAAAAAAGTTACTGAAACTCACATATACCAGTGGAAAAACAAATTATCTTCTAATTAATGACCACACCATTGTCTAGGCTTTAATGAAGGCATGGAAAATTCAAGTATTGGGTTTTCAGTGTTTTAACTGCACGCATACTTCATCTAAAACTTTATCTAATACAACAAGGATCTCTATAACATGCCTTTTGTCATTCCTAGCCTGGCTGCAAATTTTTATAATCAAAGTGCAGGACTGGCAATTTACTGACTAGGTTCAACTTTAATCTTATACCATTGAGTCCATGCACCAGAACTACAGATTTTGTTCCCTCTTTTGTGCAAGCGAGGTGCACTCGTAGTAATTCTCCCCTCAGGCTGCATATACCTTAGAGTGATAATAAAAAAAAAAAAAAATCAAAATTAAATGCAGAATTAATTAAATGCAAAATAATTAAATCAGGATAAAAACATCAGAATAAAGATGACCAAGGAAAAATAAAATAAAACACAGTGCGGTCAACAGGGTTAGTGATATATGTATGAAAGAATCAAACACATTACAAAGGATTCCTTCCCAAGAAGCCTTGGAGAGCAGATTGTACCAAACCAAAACTGGGTAAGACTGGCAGCAGTTTTCCACGACTGGATCTGGAAATAAAACAAAGAGTCAATTAACTGAACTTAATTTCAGGGGGGAAAAAAAAAAAAAAAACCTGCAATTTGAAATCCTGTTTATTGTTGCTACCTTTTGCTTCACTACATTTTGCCCTGGGGAAACACACAGGTCAAATAGTTGCATTAATGCAATTCAGACAGGCTTTTCGAAATTAATCCCCCACACTTTGCAACACCCAGGGAGACTCCTGTCTTCTGCGGTCATTTGGAAGTCATTAGTCAAGCTAAACAGCCATGAAAAACATTGGTGGGACAGGATAGTAAAGCAGACACAAAAAAATTCTTATTATCCAGGATATATTAACCATGTGTTTAACATGGAGCTAGTGCTATATCAACTGTAAAGCAAGATGGCTTGACAGACATTGATATAGTTGGAACTGTATTATCATAGTCAAATGCAAATTGAGGATAATAGCTAGCAAATCTGAGAATAGACTTCATTAGCTTTTCAGGCATGTGTTTGCACGTGAACAGCATATTCCCATATTCATTTTGACCTATAATAGCTAAATTGGTTAAAAAAATTAACAATTCATTACAGCACCTAGTTTCCTGATTGAACTGTAGGGTCTGAGCCACTATTTTCACAACTGCCAGGAAGGCCAAATCAAATTTAATTAGAAATTAGAGTAAAAAGATGTTCATGTCCTGTATAATTCTCCTTGCATTTTTCAGAATATAAGACAGCATGTGATAATACGATGTCTGAGCAAAACCTAATATTTCTATTGCTTTGTAGGAATTGTTTTCGTCTTTCTTTATCTAAACCATTGGAATGGGTGGAGAATACTGGAATAAAAATTTAAGTCCTTAAGTTTTTATTATTAGTATTTGCATTACTAGAGTGCTTAAGCAGTTCAAAAAGAAACAATGTTCTAGCTGAGGCATTCTTATACTAGAGAGGAAACAGGACTATTTAAAAGCAACTTTTAAGACACTTTAAAAATAAACAGCCAGAAAAAAAGATGGGGAAGAAAACAAAAGGACACAACTTAGAATCTGTTTTAGGCAAAAGAAATATTCACAAGAATGTCAGACTTTCAGAAGAGTTCCACTTGCAGAATCCCACATTTGGTTTGCAACACAAAGCGATCAATATTTTTGGGTCTAGAATACTTCTCACAATCTGCTTCCTTTGGTCAGGTATATCCTCTGGTCTGTTCTGATTATGTCAGACCATCCAGAGCAGGGAATCCTTCCGCCTGGGATCTCTGTCACTCTTTCTGACAAAGTGATGGTGACAACAGCGTGATGTCAGCTTATTCTCTAAAGAAAATGCATGGTGAACACAATCATTATAAAGTAAGAAGAGAAATATAAAGGGTTATTTGATCTCTGAAAACAAATGTGTCCTCCATAATGGACTACACTATAAAAATAAGACAAAAATTCTCATATGTATATGCACCGTAAATCTTGCACTTCTTCAAAGAACCACTCACTTTTTAATTAAGCAAGGAACCAAAAAATGGACCAATGGAGTATAAACTCCCTCCAGAACAAAGGAGGCTTGTCTGAGCCTCCAAAAACACCTCACTTGACTATTCCCATGTATAATCCTATACCTTCCCTGACTGTGACCTCCTATGTCTTTGTCACATCCAACCACACCATCAAATCCTCCTCGAAAGATCCACCTCTGCCTATCTTTTGCCAGAATTTGGCAAGAAGACAAACCCAATGGACTTTCATGAGTTGTTTAAAATTGCAGATAGAAGAAGCAGGCATCAGAGGCTAGCTTTGAGGAGCCAGATAGGCAGGCTGGCTTAGAAACTTACTGTTTCCAGAGAAAGATAGAAAATCTTCCTTTTAGTGGTTTTCCTACCCCAAATTTTCAGTAGAATAACCAATTTTTATTTTCATGCCCTTTCTTTGTAGTGTGTGTTGAAAACAATTCCTTTCATTCTCATGTCCTGGCTTTTAAAGTATTTTTTGTCTTTCAGAGACCAATGTGTAAACAAATAATGTTGAATTTACATCTTTGTTCATTTTGGGCTCCTTATTGCATCAACAGTTATCTACTCTAATTTGTAAATGCAATACAAGTCATTCCAGACACGTAAAGAGGGTTGTGTTAATGGTAAATCAAGTCTCAAGATAGCAAATCCACATTCACAGCAGGTATAAAAGTCATCCCATAACTGTTTAGAGTTATGGTATGTGAGTCTGCGTGAGCCACAGGACTCTCAAGAAAGCAGAGTGGAAATCTGTGGTGGGTTGACCGATGTCCACCACAGCCACTCTATCACTGCCCTTCTCAGCTGGGCAGGGAAAAGGAAATGTAACGAAAGGCTCCTGGGTCGAGATAAGGACAGCAGGAGATCACTCAGTAATTACTGTCATGGGCAA